>NC_037337.1:74129827-74432857 GCF_002263795.3 Bos taurus | reverse complement strand
TCATGTATTTTCTTCCCTCTTTTTCATGCCTGTCCACTGTTCTTTCATGTCTATCCCATCCCCATTATCCTTTTGATCTTTCTGTCTCATCTTATATCCAGCATCATTCTAGTGACTTGAACAACTATCCTTCCAGCTTTCTCTTGGTTTAACCCCAAATTTCATCAAAACTCTCTACTCTCCATGTATCCAGCCTGGGAAGAAGCCTTTTCACCACATCCTCATCCTCCATCACACGATACTGTATGTACCTCTTTGACATCGCATAACCTAGTAAGCATGAAAATTACTATTATATAAATACTATTTGATACAAGTTTATTTCATTGTAATTTATCTCCTTTTCACAATGGGTTGGTATTGTCCAAATTTATCATAATTTCATTGTTTGGGGGTTCTGTTACATAGATTTATGTTTCAACAACACCAACCTACTTCTGTTATGCTAGCAGAGTTTGAATATTTTAATTCTCACTGAGAAAAAAAAATAAGCAGTTTCCTTTACTATTTACATTTTAAAGCAACCACCAGATTTAATATGATTGATGTATATTACATAAGAGTGATAATGGTCTCATCATGGGAGTTTTATAATTTAGCAACTTGATTTTCCATAACTTAGTCTTCCCTCTCATCTATGACCCACCAGGGAATGATATCCTTATTTTATATACCAGTTTTTTCATATCTCAGCACTTGAATAATTTCTCCTTTTTCCCAATAGTGTTGCTTCACCTTGATCTATTTTCTTCTTTCCTAGTTCTCCTTCTTGCTGTTCTTTATTTCCTCTAAGTCTCAAACCCATTATGTTTTCTCTCTTCAGGCTGCTACTTGATATTGTTTCTTACTTATGTTCAACATTCCATGAATATTCAGAGAATCCCCTGGCCAAATGTTTCCAAAAATTATTTTAAAAATAAATGAATAAAACAAATAAAATAATACCAAGCTTGCTGCTGCTGCTGCTAAGTTGCTTCATCCTCATAATATCTGAGTAAGATCTATTTAAGGAAATGGTAAAACTCTTATGTTGCCCATATGCACAAGAAAATCTTGAAATCCTAAAAGAAGCAATAATATGGAAAGTTTGATTTTTATGACTCCTTCAGCCCAGTTCCTCACTTATAGGCAAGAGATGTAACCTCAAATACATTTAAATATCTTTTGATTATATTTTGAACTTAAGAGAAACTTACAAACTATATCATGACAGAAGATGTGATCTGTTTTACTTATATAGTATTTTACAACTTTTGAACTAGTAGTCAACATTTAAAATTTTGGACATTTTACATAAAATTCTGATTTTTGTTTTTCTTTCTTTTTCTATTGAAGTATATTTGATTTATAATATTATATTAGTTTCAAGTGTGCAACATAGTGATACAATATTTTTATATATTATACTCCATGTAAAGTACTTACAAAATAATGGCTATATTTCACTGCATTGTAAAATATATATTGTTGCTTATCTATTTTAAAAAATAGTAGTTGCTACCACTTAATCACCTACCCCTAGCTTGCCCTTCTCTGCTTCCCTGTCCCCACTAGTAAGTACTAGTTTGTTTTCTATGTGAGTCTTTCTGTTTTGCTGTATATATTTATTTTATTGGTTAATTTGACATGTAAGTGTTGAGCATTTGTTTTTCTCTGATTATTTCACTATGTCTAATGCATTCTATATTCATCCACATTGTTGCACATGGCAGAATTTCATTATTTATTAAGGTTGAGTAATACTCATTACTTTGCCAACAAAGGTCTGTCTAATCAAGGCTTTGGTTTATCCAGTAGTCATGTATGGATGTGTGAGCTGGGCTATAAAGAAAGCTGAGTGCTGAAGATTTGATGCTTTTGAACTGTGGTGTTGGAGAAGACTCTTGAGAGCCCTTTGGGCTGCAAGGAGATCCAACCAGTACATCCTAAAGGAAATCAGTCCTGAATATTCATTGGAAGGACTGATGCTGAAGCTGAAACTCCAATACTTTGGCCACCTGATGTGAAGAACTGACTCACTGGGAAAGACCCTGATGCTGGGAATGACTGAAGGTAGGAGGAGAAGGGGACAATAGAGGATAAGATGGTTGGATGGCATCACTGACTCAATGGACATGAGTTTGAATAATCTCCAGGAGTTGGTGATGGACAGGGAAGCCTGGCATGCTGCAGTTCATGGGGTTGCAAAGAGTCAGACACAACTGAGTGACTGAACTGAACTGAACTGAATATTCATACTCATACACACACACATATACATACACCTATGCCACATCTTTACCCATTAATCTGTTGATGGACAATTAGATTGCTTCCATATCTGGCTACTGAAAATAATTCTATGAATGTTGGGATGCATGCATCTTTTCAAATTAGTGTTTTTTATTTTCTTCAGATATATACCCAGCAGTGGAATTACTGGACCATATATGGTAGTACTGTTTTTAGTTTTGAGGAATTTCCACACTATTATCCATAATCCTACCAGCAATGTACTAGGGTTTCCTTTTCACCACATCCTCAGTAATATTTTCTTACTTGTAGACTTTTTGATAATAGTCATTCTGATAGGTGTGAGGTGATAATGTAGTTTTTATTAGCATGTCCCTGATGATTGATAGTGACATTTTTTTCATGTTCCAATTGGCCATTTATATACCATCTTTGGAAAAATATCTATTCAGGTCATTTGCCCGTTTATTAATCAGGTTGTATATTTTTTTATATTGAGACATAATCTATTTACGTATTTTGATATTAAGCTCTTACTGTTCTATCATTTGAAAATATCTTCTCCTATTCAGTAGGTTGTCTGTCTTTCTGTTTTGTTGATGGTTTCCTTTACTGTGCAAGAGGTTTTAAATTTAATTAGGTCCCATTTGTTTCTTTTGCCTTAGTAAGCAGATCAAAAAATATATATATGCTACAATTTATGTCAGAGTTCCCTTCTAGGAGTTTTATGGTTTGAGGTCTGACATTTGGGTCTTTAAGCCATTTTGAGTTTGTTTTTGAATATGGTGTTAGAGAATGTCATCATTTCATTCATTTACATGTAGCTATCCAGTGTTCCCAGAACCACTTATTGAAGAGACTGTCTTCCCCCAGTTATTTTTGCCTTCTTTGTCATAGATTAATTGACCACCGTGTGTGTGTTTGTTTCTGGGCTCTCTCTTCTATTTCACTGAGCTTTCTGTGTCAGTACCATATTGTTTTGATTACTGTGGTTCTGAAGTATAGTCTGAAGTCAGGAAGCTTGATACCTCCAGCTTTATTTTTTTCTCAAGGTTACTTTGGTTATTCAGGGTCTTTTGTGGTTCCATATAGATTTCATGGTTATTTGTTTGAGTTCTGTGAAAAATGTCATGGGTATTTTAACAGGGATTACATTAAATCAGTACAATGTTTTGGGCAGTGTGCATATTTTAACAATATTAATTCTTCCAGTCCAAAAGCACGGAATATCTTTCCATGTCTTTGTATCATCTTCAGTTTCCTTCATTAGCATCTTATATTTTTTAGAGTGTAGGTCTTTCAACTCCTTGGCTAAGTTTATTCCTAGATATTTTATTCTTTTTGAGGCAATACTTTCTTATAGAGTCTTATTTCTTGTTATAGCCCTTTATTTTACACTTAGAGAATACTCTTTAACATTTTTTTAGGGTCCATTTAGTATTGATGAACTCTTTACTTTTTACTTGTCTGAGAAATTCTTTAGTTCTCCTTCAATTCTAAATTACAATCTTGCTGGGTAGAGTATCCTAAATTGTAGGTTTTTCCCATTTAGCACTTTGAGTATACCATACCACTCCCTTCTGGCCTGAAAAGCTTTGGCAGAAAAATCAGCTGCTAGTTTTATTGGGGTTTCCTTGTATATGACTGTTTTTCTTTTTAATTTTAGAAGTCTCTCTTTCCCTTTTGCCATTTTAACTATGATATGTTTTGTTGTGTGCCTGTTGTATTTTGCTTTGTTTGGTATCCTCTGTATTTCATGTGGCTGCATATCTGTTTCCTTCAGGTTTGTGACATTTTCAGCCATAATTTTACCAAATACATTTTCTATTTAATACATACCTACTTCTCTCTGTGTGTTTCTGCCGGGACCCCTAATATGAATGCTAGTATGCTTGATGTTGTCCCTTAAGCTGTTCTCATTTTTTCCTATTTTTCTTTCTGTTCTTCTGATTGGGCAGTTTCCATTATTCTGTCTTCCAGATCACTTATGCATTCCTCTGTCTCACCTAGTCTGCTGTTAATTCATTCTAGTATGCTTTTCATGCCACCTATTGTAGCCTTCATTTCTGACTCATTTTTAAAATATATTTTTCATTTCCTTTTAAAAATTCTCCCTGTGCTCATCAATTCTTATCCCTAGTTAACATTCTTAGTACTAATGTGTTGAATTCTTTAATTGGTAAATTGTTTCTTTTTCATTAGAATTTTTCCCCCATGGTTTTTTCTTGCTGTTTCAATTGAGACAAATTCATCTGTCTTCTTATTTTCCTTAACTTTCTCTGTTTCTAAGAAGTTAGATGAAACACTTACCTTCTGTAGTCTTGAAGGGGTGTCCTTAAGTTGAAGCATCCACATGGTCTGCATATGCCCAGCAGCTTTGGTAGGAGAGCTGTATTTGACATGGACACAAATCATCTCTTTCTCCAGGGCATGCTGGCAGCTATCATCTTCATAAGAGATGTAGTGGCTAGGCAAGGATCCACGTTTGAGCCAGGCTCACTGGCTCAGTGACCATCACGCCCTTTTAGGAGTGGAGTAATGTACCAAATAGAAGAAGCAAAAGCCCTGAGGATCAAGTTTGAGGTGGCTCCATTCATTTTAAGTGTAATTCTCTCTCCCCTTCCAACACTGGTACCCTTGCCCCAGAGGGTAACAATGCTTGAGCAAAAGGGGCTGGTGTGGAAATTCTGCATGGTTTGGGGAATGAGATGTAGTGGTTCGGCCAGGGTCAGAGAATAGATTGCTCCTGATGTGCTGCCTGTGTAAGTAATAGTAATGGTTACCAGTATCCTGATCAGATGCTGCTTCAGGTCTTCAGGCCTCTTTTGTCCTACAGCTGAACTCTCCACTAGGACTGTGTTCCCTTTCCCTGGTTTGTTGCCTCTCCAAAGGGCATGGGGCACCCGTGTGAGCTCTTGGTTTAGGTCAAGGCAAAGGCTTTGGCGATCCAGATGTAGACACAGATTTGGTCTGCTTCTAATGTGCTGACTATTTATGTGTCATTGATGGCTGCCCCCACACTGCTCAGAAGCAGATTAGGTCTGAGCCACCTCTGTGTCTCACAGTGAATTCTCTCCTTGGCCATAGCAGCCCTCACACCAGTGTGGAGCTATGTCATGAAATAAGTGAGGCGGGAGCATCTGCTCAGCTCAGGCTAGGGTGCACACTGGGGCAGTCTTTCAAAACTGAACAAACAGCTGACATCAACCCTCTCTGCCCTGACTCAGGAACAGACAAGCATGTGTAAGCTCCTCAGGAGTGGAGTGCAGGCTTCCCACAGTTCTCCTGTTAGTCCCACTGGCCTTCCAACCAGTCAAGGGAGCTTATCTTCCCTGGGTCTGACCCAGGTCTGGGATGCCCAGTAAGTGTCTCAAACTGTTCACTCCCCAGGGAGGATTGCCACCCATGTAATCTCTCTTTTCTTCTGAGTCCCATCTCAGAGACACAGGTCCCAACCTGATTGCTTCTCTTCCTAAATTATTCTGTGTGGATCTTTCTTATATCTTGGTTGTATATGAGTCTTCCAGTCTTCAACTGATTGTCAGTGAGAATGTTCCACATGTTGATATATTTTTGAAGTGTTCATGAGAAGTAGTAAATTCAGCATTTCCTCTTATCTTATTCATATTTTACATAAGACCTTTGTGTCAGATTTGTCTTTTGCAAATGTTTTCCCCAGTCTGATTTTTGTTTAATTCTCTTGACAGTGTATTTTGCAAAAGAGAATTTTTTTATTTTGGTAAAATGTACCTCATCACAATTCTTTCTCTCATGGTTCATACCATGATGTTGTGTCTAAAAAATCATCACCATATCAAAGGTCATCCAGGTTTTCTCATATGTTGTTTTCTACAAGTTTTTTCTTTTGTGTTTCATATTTGTCTGTAATCCATTTTGAATTCACATATTTGAAGGGTTTACAGTCTGTTTCTGTATTCCTTTTTTTTTTTTTTGCATAATATTCAGTTGTTCCAGCACCATTTGTTGCAAGGACTGTCTTTCCTCCATTGCGTTGCCCTTGCTCCTTTGTCAAAGATCAGTTGACTATATTTATGAGAGTCTACTTCTGGGATCTCTACTCTGTTTCATTGACCTGTTTATCTATTCTTTTTAGCAGTATCACAATGTCTTGATTATTGTAGCTTTATAGTAACTCCTGAGGTTGGATACTGTCAGTCCTTCAACTTTATTTTTCTCTTTTGACATTCTACTGGGTATTCTGAGTCTTTTACTTTACCATATCAACTTCAGAATCAGTCTGTTGATATCTATAAAATAACTTGCTGGAATTTTTATTGGGATTGAATTGAATCTATAGATCAAGTTGACAAAAACTGACATTTTCACAATAATCAGACTTTAATAATCAGATTTTAGTCATGAACATGGACTCTCCATGTATTTAGTTCTTCTTTGATTTCTTTCAGAGTTTTGTAGTTTTCCTTACATAAATCTATAAATATTTTGTTAGACTTATACCTAATTATTTAATTTTTGAGGGAGCTAATGTAAATGGTAGTGTTTTCAATTCAAATTGTACTTGTACATTGCTGATATATAGAAAAGAAACTGATATTTAAATATTGACCTTCTATCTCACAAACTTGCTATAATTATCTGTTCCAGAGGATTTTTGTCAGTTCTTCCATATTTTCTACATAGAAAGTCATGCCATCTGTGAACAAAGTTTTATTTCTTCCTTCCCAAACAGTATACCTTATTTCCTTTTTTTGTCTTACTGCATCAGCTAACACTTCCAATAGTGGATGTTGAAAAGGGGTACTGAGATATTGCTTTGTTCCTAATCTTAGAGGAAAGCTTCCAGTTTCTCACCTTTAAGTATGTCAGCTATAGAATTTTAAAATCTTCTTTATCAAGCATAAGAAGTCTTTCTCTGTTTCTAGTCTACTGAGTGTTCTAACCATGAAAAGGTGTTAGATTTGGTCAAAAATTTTTCTGCATCGACAGATATAATCATGTGCTTCTACTTTTTTAGCTTGTTGATGTAATGGATTATAATAGTTGATTTTCAAATTTGTAACCAGCTTTGTATATGTGGGATAAATCCCACGTGGTCAAGGTATAAAATTCTTTTTTTATATCATTATACTTTATTTTGTTGAAGATTTTCATACTGGGAGAAGGAAATGGCCACCTACTCCAATATTTTTGCCTGGAAAATTCCATAGGCAGAGGAGCCTGGCAACCTACAGTCCATGGGGTTGCCAAGAGTTAGACATGACCTAATGACTGAGGACACACAAAATATATTGGTTTGTATTTTTATTGTATTGTCTTTGTCTGATTTGGGTATTACGGTGATATGTGCCTTATAGAATGAGTTTGGAAATACTGTTATTTTTTGAAAGAGACTGTAGATAATTCCTTAACTATTTGATAGGGTTCACCAGTAAACTCATCTGGACCTGAGCTTTCTGTTTTGGAGGGTGATTAATTATGCTTTCCATTTAATACATATGGTCATTCAGATTTATCTATTTGTTTTTCTATGAGTTTAACACATTGTGACTTTCAAAGACTTTGCCTATTTAATCTATTATCAAATTTGTCGGCATAGAATTGTTCAGAGTATTCATTTATTATTTTAGTATTCATGAAATCTGAAGAGATAGCTTCTCTTTAATTTCTGATATGAGTAATATATATCCTCTCCCTTCTTTTTTATTTTTCTGGCTCAGTTCTGTTCAGTCACGCAGTTGTGTCCGACTCTTTGCGACCCCATGAATTGCAGCATGCCAGGCCTCCCTGTCCATCACCAACCCCCAGAGTTCACTCAAACTCATGTCCATTGAGTCGGTGATGCCATCCAGAGATCTCATCCTCTGTCGTCCCCTACTCTTCCTGCCCCCCATCCCTCCCAGCATCAGAGTCTTTTCCAATGAGTCAACTCTTCGCATGAGGTGGCCAAAGTACTGGAGTTTCAGCCTCAGCATCAGTCCTTCCAATGAACACCTAGGACTGGTCTCCTTTAGAATGGACTGGTTGGATCTTTTGCAGTCCAAGGGGCTCACAAGAGTTTTCTCCAACACCACAGTTCAAAAGCATCAATTCTTCAGCACTCAGCTTTCTTCACAGTCCAACTCTCACACCCATGCATGACCACAGTAAAAACCATACCCCTGACTAGACAGACCTTTGTTGGCAAAGTAATGTCTCTGCTTTTTAATATGCTATCTAGCTTGGTCATAACTTTCCTTCCAAGGAGTAAGCGTCTTTTAATTTCATGGCTGCAATCACCATATGCAGTGATTTTGGAGCCCCCCAAAATAAAGTCTAACACTGTTTCCACTGTTTCCCCATCTATTTGTCATGAAGTGATGGGACCAGATGCCATGATCTTCGTTTTCTGAATGTTGAGCTTTAAGCCAACTTTTTCACTCTCCTCTTTCACTTTCATCAAGAGGCTTTTTAGTTCCTCTTCACTTTCTGCCATAAGGGTGGTGTCATATTGAAAGGTTGTTGTTGAATCATGCAAAGACACCGGGGTTCTTGGCCCCGGAGGAGAAGAATTCAATCCGGGGCCAGAGACGAGGCTTGATCGCTCAGAGCTTTTGTGTAATGAAGTTTTATTAAAGTATAAAGGAGATAGAGAAAGCTTCTGACATAGGCATCAGAAGGGGGTAGAAAGAGTACCTGCTTGCTAATGTTAACAATGAAGTTATATAATCCAAAGACTGTCTGGAGGTTGTAAAGACCTCATCAGACCTACTGCCATAATTTACATTTTAAGATAACAGAAGGTCTGATCCAAAGACTGTCCTTAGGCAGGATACATTATTGTTATATAATCCTAAGGAATGTGGACAAAGAAAACAGTTTGTCCTTTCTTCCTCCTTGAGAATTCCAGATCCCTCTCTCCTTGGGGACCCCTAGACTCCTTATCAACCTGCCTAGGAAATGACTATCTCAATATTTCTATTAATCTTTTGAAAGAAATGGTTTCTAGTGTCATTGATTTTCTCTACTGATTTCTTATTTTCAATGACATTGATCTCCTGTCTGCTTTTTATTTATTTCTTTTCTTCTGCTTCCATTGAATTTGCTGATCATTCTCTAGAATCCTAAAGTATAAACATATTATTTTAGATTTTTATTCTTTTCTAAAATATACATTCAATGCTATAAACTTCTGTCAAAGAACTGCTTTCATTGTTTCCCAAATTTTGGTGAGTTGTATTTTATTTAGTTCAACATATTTTCTAATATCTCTTGAGATTTCTAGTTTGATCCATATGTTGTTTAGAAGCGTAATGTTTAATTTTCGTATATTTTTCAGGTTTTTCTAATCATCTTTCTATTGCTAATTTTTAGCTATTCCCATGGTAGTCTGAGAGTAGACATTGTATGTACAAGTTTGTTATGGCCCAGAATGTGGTCTGTCTTGGTGAATGATCCATGAAACCTTGAAAAGAATGTTTCTTCTGCTGTTATCAAAATGAAGCAGTTGATAGATACCCATTACATCCAGTTGGAAGTCTTATCGAGCTCAACTATGTCCTTACTGATTTTCTGCCTGCTAGATCTACTTTTGATAGAAAGGTGTTGGATTCATCTAGCTCTCACTTATTCCTGAGTTTTTGCCTCATATATTTTAGTGCTCTGTTGTTAATGCACATATACTTTATGTATTATTATACCTTTTTGGAGAATTTATCCCTTTTCATTCATGTTCCTCTTTATACCTGATAACATTTCTTGCTTTAAAGTTTTCTCTTTTGAAATTAGCACCTTTCTCCACCCACTTACAAGAAACCCATTTTAAATATAAAAACACATAGATTAAAAGTAGACAACATATACTTTGGTCTTGTTTCCTGATCCATTCACACAATCCCTGCCTTTTATGTGGTACATTTAGATCATTAACATTTACAGTGGATGCGCATAGCAGCCCTGATGGCCCAACAATGGCCACTGCTCCTGCTCAGAACAAGATGTAGAATGAACTGTGGGACATCTCCCAGGGAAACCCAGTCCATCCTAATAAACTTGAGGAAAACTGTAACCAGCCAGTAAACATGACAGACGTTGTTAAGCAGCTTCAGAAATGGCTCATGCATGGAATTTCAATGAATGCTTCTGAGGGAAGCCGGCATTGAATTCCATTTTAAATGCATGAGGCTGTCACATTATTGAAGTAATTCTCTGAACTTTCCTGACCCAGAGTGCTGTGCTAATAGCCAAAGAACTTCCACAACCCCGAAGAAGAAAACCTGCTGGAGGCTTACAAACATTTTACTTTCTTAATGAGGCTATGGGGCTTAGAAGAGAAGGAGACATTCTTGCATTTCTGTACATCTACCAGTGTTAATTATGGACACAGTTACACCAGGCTGAGTGGCAGCAAACTGGTGCTATAGCATCTTGGAGGAGTTCTTTCCCCAGACTAAGCATGAGGTAGTGTGAAGACAGAGAGGGGTCTGATCAGTCCCCAAAGGAGCATTTCCTCTGGTGGATATTTTCATTGATGAATTGCTTTTGCTTAGCTGGCTAAAATAGGGTGATCATGAAGTCAGAAGTCACAGGGGTCAACACCACTGTGATCATATTAGCATTACTGTTGCATAGTTATCGGTTGTAATCTAGCCCTGGCCAACTATTTTTAAAAGAAGTCCTATGGTCATATATCCAATCTGTAGAAACCTACACCAAAAGAAAAAAAGAAAAAACAGCTCTACTTTACAGTCAATCAAAAATTTATATAGAAAACTGTTTATATAAGAAAGTGTTATACATTATTTTCCCCAATTATCTTATTTTCTTCAATCCTAGATTGACAGAATTCTTACCTAAACCTTACTCTAAAGGTGGTAGTTTTTTTTTTTTTTTGGCTACACCATGTGGCATGTGGAATCTTAGTTCCCTGACCAGGGTTTGAACCTGTGCCCTCTGCACTGGGTGTGCAGAACCTGGACTATTGGACCATCAAGGAAGGCCCTGCAGTGGAAGGTTTAACAATAATATCATTGTAGTATTAGAATCTGCTGGGAGGCAACAACAGTAATCTAGGGCAGAGACCATAAAGACAGGAACTAAGGCAGAGATGAGAGAGAAGGGACACACCAAGGAGATATTTAGAGCAAGAACTGTCAGACACTGGCATCCAGGAGTTTTAGTGGCATCACATATTGCATGGACAAGAACTTGGATTTACTGTACCATAATCATGGATGTCAGTTGCCCACTAGAACACAGACTGTGATAAACAAAAGCCCTGATTTTCAGTGCTTACTGACTTCCCTGATATAACCATTTGCACCAATTTCAAGCTCCAAAGGGCTTAACAATCAGCTGGCAGAGGAGGAGCTAAGATGGTGGAGAAGCAGGACGGGGAGAACACTTTCTCCCCCACAAATTTATCAAAAGAACATTTAAACGCCGAGTAAATTCCAAAAAACAACTTCTGAATGCCAGCAGAGGACATCAGGCACCCAGAAAAGAAACCCAAGTCTTCGAAAGGAGTTTCAGGGCAAGAAATACCAAGCAAATTCTCCAGCAGCAAGGAACACAGCCCTGAGCTCCAAGATACAGGCAGCCCAAAGTCACCCCAAAACCATAGACATCCCATAACTCATTACTGGACATTTCATTGCACTCCAGAGAGAAGAAATACAGCTCCACTCACCACAACACCGACACAAGCTTCCCTAACCAAGAAACCTTGACAAGCCACCTGTACAAACCCACACAGAGCGAGGAAATGCGCAATAAAGAGAACTGCACAAACTGCCAGAATACAGAAAGAACACCCCAAACTCAGCAATTTAAACAAGATGAAGAGACAGAGGAATACCCAGCAGATAAAGGAACAGGATAAATGCCCACCAAACCAAACAAAAGAGGAAGAGATAGGGAATCTACCTGATAAAGAATTCCGAATAATGATAGTGAAATTGATACAAAATCTTGAAATCAAAATGGAATCACAAATAAATAGCTTGGAGACAAAGATTGAGAAGATGCAAGAAAGGTTTAACAAGGACCTAGAAGAAATAAAAGAGAGTCAATATAAAATGAATAACGCAATAAATGAAATTAAAAACACTCTGGAGGCTACAAATAGTAGAATAACAGAGGCAGAAGATAGGATTAGTGAATTAGAAGATAGAATGGTAGAAATAAATGAATCAGAGAGGATAAAAGAAAAACGAATTAAAAGAAATGAGGACAATCTCAGAGACCTCCAGGGCAATATTAAATGCTACAACATTCAAATCATAGGGGTTCCAGAAGAAGAAGACAAAAAGAAAGACCATGAGAAAATACTTGAGGAGATAATAGTGGAAAACTTCCCTAAAATGGGGAAGGAAATAATCACCCAAGTCCAAGAAACCCAGAGAGTCCCAAACAGGATAAACCCAAGGAGAAACACCCCAAGACACATATTAATCAAATTAACAAAGATCAAACACAAAGAACAAATATTAAAAGCAGCAAGGGAAAAACAACAAATAACACACAAGGGAATTCCCATTAGGATAACAGCTGATCTTTCAATAGAAACTCTTCAAGCCAGGAGGGAACGGCAAGACATACTTAAAGCGATAAAAGAAAATAACCTACAGCCCAGATTATTGTACCCAGCAAGGATCTCATTCAAATATGAAGGAGAAATCAAAAGCTTCTCAGACAAGCAAAAGCTGAGAGAATTCAGCACCACCAAACCAGCTCTCCAACAAATACTAAAGGATATTCTCTAGACAGGAAACACAAAAACAGTGTATAAACTCGAACCCAAAACAATAAAGTAAATGGCAACGGGATCATACTTATCAGTAATTACCTTAAACGTAAATGGGTTGAATGCCCCAACCAAAAGACAAAGACTGGCTGAATGGATACAAAAACAAGACCCCTACATATGTTGTCTACAAGAGACCCACCTCAAAACAGAGGACACATACAGACTGAAAGTGAAGGGCTGGAAAAAGATTTTCCATGCAAATAGGGACCAAAAGAAAGCAGGAGTAGCAATACTTATATCAGATAAAATAGACTTTAAAACAAAGGCTGTGAAAAGAGACAAAGATGGTCACTACCTAATGATCAAAGGATCAATCCAAGAAGAAGATATAACAATTATAAATATATATGCACCCAACACGGGAACGCCACAATATGTAAGACAAATGCTAACAAGTATGAAAGGAGAAATTAACAATAACACAATAATAGTGGGAGACTTTAATACCCCACTCACACCTATCAACTAAACAAAAAATTAACAAGGAAACACAAACGTTAAATGATACAATAGACCAGTTAGACCTAATTGATATCTATAGGACATTTCATCCCAAAACAATGAATTTCACCTTTTTCTCAAGCGCACATGGAACCTTCTCCAGGATAGATCACATCCTGGGCCATAAATCTAGCCTTGGTAAATTCAGAAAAATTGAAATCATTCCAAGCATCTTTTCTGACCACAATGCAGTAAGATTAGATCTCAATTACAGGAGAAAAACTATTAAAAATTCCAACATATGGAGGCTGAACAACACGCTGCTGAATAACCAACAAATCACAGAAGAAATCAAAAAAGAAATCAAAATTTGCATAGAAACTAATGAAAATGAAAACACAACAACCCAAAACCTGTGGGACACTGTAAAAGCAGTCCTAAGGGGAAAGTTCATAGCAATACAGGCATACCTCAAGAAACAAGAAAAAAGTCAAATAAATAACCTAACCCTACACCTAAAGCAACTAGAAAAGGAAGAAATGAAGAACCCCAGGGTTAGTAGAAGGAAAGAAATCTTAAAAATTAGAGCAGAAATAAATGCAAAAGAAACAAAAGAGACCATAGCAAAAATCAACAAAGCCAAAAGCTGGTTCTTTGAAAGGATAAATAAAATTGACAAACCATTAGCCAGACTCATCAAGAAACAAAGGGAGAAAAATCAAATCAATAAAATTAGAACTGAAAATGGAGAGATCACAACAGACAACACAGAAATACAAAGGATCATAAGAGACTACTATCAGCAATTATATGCCAATAAAATGGACAACATGGAGGAATGGACAAATTCTTAGAAATGTACAACTTTCCAAAACTGGACCAGGAAGAAATAGAAAATCTTAACAGACCCATCACAAGCACGGAAATTGAAACTGTAATTAAAAATCTTCCAGCAAACAAAAGCCCAGGTCCAGATGGCTTCACAGCTGAATTCTACCAAAAATTTAGAGAAGAGCTAACACCTATCCTGCTCAAACTCTTCCAGAAAGTTGCAGAGGAAGGTAAACTTCCAAACACATTCTATGAGGCCACCATCACCCTAATACCAAAACCTGACAAAGATCCCACAAAAAAGAAAACTACAGGCCAATATCACTGATGAACATAGATGCAAAAATCCTTAACAAAATTCTAGCAATCAGAATCCAACAATACATTAAAAAGATCATACACCATGACCAAGTGGGCTTTATCCCAGGGATGCAAGGATTCTTCAATATCTGCAAATCAATCAATGTTATACACCACATTAACAAACTGAAAAACAAAAACCATGTGATTATCTCAATAGATGCAGAGAAAGCCTTTGACAAAATTCAACATCCATTTATGATAAGAACTCTCCAGAAAGCAGGAATAGAAGGAACATACCTCAACATAATAAAAGCTATATATGACAAACCCACAGCAAACATTATCCTCAGTGGTGAAAAACTGAAAGCATTTCCTCTAAAGTCAGGAACAATACAAGGGTGCCCACTTTCACCATTATTATTCAACATAGTTTTGGAAGTTTTGGCCACAGCAATCAGAGCAGAAAAAGAAATAAAAGGAATCCAAATTGGAAAAGAAGAAGTAAAACTCTCACTGTTTGCAGATGACATGATCCTTTACATAGAAAACCCTAAAGACTCCACCAGAAAATTACTAGAACTAATCAATGATTATAGCAAAGTTGCAGGATATAAAATCAACACACAGAAATCCCTTGCATTCCTATACACTAATAATGAGAAAATAGAAAGAGAAATTAAGGAAACAATTCCATTCACCATTGCAACGGAAAGAATAAAATACTTAGGAATATATCTACCTAAAGAAACTAAAGACCTATATATAGAAAACTATAAAACACTGGTGAAAGAAATCAAAGAGGACACTAATAGATGGAGAAATATGCCATGTTCATGGATTGGAAGAATCAATATAGTGAAAATGAGTATACTACCCAAAGCAA
The DNA here is from genome assembly GCF_002263795.3 of Bos taurus. Classification (NCBI taxonomy): domain Eukaryota; kingdom Metazoa; phylum Chordata; class Mammalia; order Artiodactyla; family Bovidae; genus Bos; species Bos taurus. Next base: position 74,417,402 of record NC_037337.1, on the reverse strand, counting down.
TTTATAGATTCAATGCAATCCCTATCAAGCTACCAATGGTATTCTTCACAGAGCTAGAACAAATAATTTCACAATTTGTATGGAAATACAAAAAACCTCGAATAGCCAAAGCTATCTTGAGAAAGAAGAATGGAACTGGAGGAATCAACCTACCTGACTTCAGGCTCTATTACAAAGCCACAGTTATCAAGACAGTATGGTACTGGCACAAAGACAGAAATATTGATCAATGTAACAAAATAGAAAGCCCAGAGATAAATCCACACACATATGGACACCTTATCTTTGACAAAGGAGGCAAGAATATACAATGGATTAAAGACAATCTCTTTAACAAGTGGTGCTGGGAAATCTGGTCAACCACTTGTAAAAGAATGAAACTAGAACACTTTCTAACACCTTACACAAAAATAAACTCAAAATGGATTAAAGATCTAAACGTAAGACCAGAAACTATAAAACTCCTAGAGGAGAACTCCAACATACATCACAGCAGGATCCTCTATGACCCACCTCCCAGAATATTGGAAATAAAAGCAAAAATAAACAAATGGGACCTAATTAAACTTAAAAGCTTCTGCACAACAAAGGAAACTATTAGCAAGGTGAAAAGGCAGCCTTCAGAATGGGAGAAAATAATAGCAAATGAAGCAACTGACAAACAACTAATCTCAAAAATATACAAGCAACTCCTACAGCTCAACTCCAGAAAAATAAATGACCCAATCAAAAAATGGGCCAAAGAACTAAATAGACATTTCTCCAAAGAAGACATACAGATGGCTAACAAACACATGAAAAGATGTTCAACATCACTCATTATCAGAGAAATGCAAATCAAAACCACTATGAGGTACCATTTCACGCCAGTCAGAATGGCTGCGATCCAAAAGTCTACAAGCAATAAATGCTGGAGAGGGTGTGGAGAAAAGGGAACGCTCTTACACTGTTGGTGGGAATGCAAACTAGTACAGCCACTATGGAGAACAGTGTGGAGATTCCTTAAAAAACTGGAAATAGAACTGCCTTATGATCCAGCAATCCCACTGCTGGGCATACACACTGAGGAAACCAGAAGGGAAAGAGACACGTGTACCCCAATGTTCATCGCAGCACTGTTTATAATAGCCAGGACATGGAAGCAACCTAGATGCCCATCAGCAGATGAATGGATAAGAAAGCAGTGGTACATATACACAATGGAGTATTACTCAACCATTAAAAAGAATACATTTGAATCAGTTCTAATGAGATGGATGAAACTGGAACTTATTATACAGAGTGAAGTAAGCCAGAAAGAAAAACACCAATACAGTATACTAACGCATATATATGGAATTTAGAAAGATGGTAACAATAACCCTGTGTACGAGACAGCAAAAGAGATACCGATGTATAGATCAGTCTTATGGACTCTGTGGGAGAGGGAGAGGGTGGGGAGATTTGGGAGAATGGCATTGAAATATGTATAATATCATGTATGAAACGAGTCGCCAGTCCAGGTTTGATGCACGGTACTGGATGCTTGGGACTGGTGCACTGGGACGACCCAGAGGGAGGGTAGGGGAGGGAGGAGGGAGGAGGATTCAGGATGGGGAACGCGGGTATACCTGTGGCGGATTCATTTCGATATTTGGCAAAACTAATACAATATTGTAAAGTTTAAAAATAAAATAAAGTTTTAAAAAAAAAAAAAACAATCAGCTGGCAAAATTCCTGGTGTTTTGGACATTGTTCATGTAGGCTGGAACAAGAGAGTTCTGGCACACCACTGACCTGAATTCAGTGTCAAGCAATCCTATTTTCAGTTCACTTAAGTTTTGTCCCTTTTATCCTTCCTTCATTGAACCTATTAACTTTAAGAGCCATTCATAGGGTTTTATGGACATAGAGAAGACAAGCAGAGACACTAGACTGTACATTGACTATACACTGGTATAATAGACTATACTGGACTGTACATGGGGCTGTAACATTGGCTGTGCACTGATGTACAGTGGACTGAACATTAGATGTACACTGGTATATACTGGACTGTACACTGAACTGTACATGGGATGTACACTGGGCCGTAGCTTGGGTGTACACTGCACTGGACACTGGGATGTGCCCTTGTGCTCTACACTGGACTGTACACCAGATGTGCCCCAGATGTGTCCTGGACTATACTCCAGACATGTGTCAGATGTACACCAGATGTACTCCAGATGTGCTTCAGATATGTCCTAGAGTGTACTCCAGATGTGGGCCAGATCTGCTCCAGATGTGCACTGGATGTGTGCTGGATATGCGCCAGATGTGCACTAGATGTGCCCAGATGTGAACTTGGACTGTACACTAGATGTAAACTGCACACTGGAATGCACACCTAAATGTGTACTGGACTGTACACTACACACTGGAATGTACACTGTTACACTAAACTGTACACTGTACTGTACACTGGATGCACATTGAGCATACTGGAATGTACACTATGCTGCACAATGGACTGTACATGGTATATGGGACTGTACACTATGCTGTACTTTAGATGTGCACTGAATACACTGGATGTACAGTATACACTGGACTGTACACTGACGTACACTGAATGTTCAGTGGATTCACAATGGACAGTAAAGAAACTGAAACAAGTGCCAGCCTGTTTTCTGGTACTTGGTATCGTGAACATACATCCTTTGAACATACATGTGCAAAATGCCAAGCTCTAATGATTTCAGTTTCTTCTGATTTTTCCTTGAGTTATAGGTAGACATCAGTCCATTTTGAACTTCAAGATATCAAAAATGTTTAAAGGCCAAGTTGCTTACATTTTATAAAAACCAAAGAGTGATTGATTCTAAATTATATAATGTATACCTCAAAACCAAAAACCCCACAACTGAGCTTGATATAGATGTTTATTTTTCCACCCATAAATAATATGTTCGAAGGAGAAAATTTGGGGATAAACATTTGTAAAGAAGTCCTCATAATCAAGTTCAGGGAACATTCCTTCTGAATCTCTTGTGTAAAGTAAATTCCCAAAGTAAAGTTATTGGGTATCAGATGAAGTCAAAACTTCAAGCAGAAATACAGAGATACATTCTGTTCATCTCCATAATAAAAAAAGCATTCACAGTGATTAGTATACTGTATTTGTTGCCCTTTGTTCCTATTTTTGTCTTCCACTCTTCTTTAATTGTTTTATATGATTTCATCTCTCATTTTAATTTTTTTTCCCCTTCCTTAGGTGGGACAGGATGCCTAGAATGGGTTGAAATTGGATATTTATTTCCTCCTACCCAGTTATTTAGGTTCTGGTTAGTTTCCCTTAAGGGCAGGCCTTACTAGAAATAACGTGGTGCCCTAGCATAATTCAAAATGACTTTTTCCCCCCAGAATCACAATAAAATTGTTCTGATATTACTGTGGAGAAATGGTCAAGCTCCTGGAAGTATATCTCACAATACTGTGGCCCCTATAACTGAGCCCCCAGCAATTAACCCATTACAAATCCAGCACTGGTTCCCATGGCAATTTCAGCTCATAAGTCTCTACTCTCTTAAGCTATGATGACCTGTCTCTCCAATCTTGGGGGAAGCAATTTGCACTATGTCCACCATCTTCTCTTTTAGATACAATAAGAGTTGTTGATTTTCTAGTTGCTAATAAGGTGGAGTGGCGACTTCCAAGTTTCTTGTATGTGGAGCTAGAAACCAAGTCTAACCGTTAATAGTCTTCACTCAACTTTCTCCCTCTTGAAGACTTATTATTTCAAGGTAGTGTTCCTTGAACAATTGTGTGCTTAGTCACTCAGTCATGTCCAACTCTTTGTGACCCCATGGACTGTAGCCCACCAGGCTCTGTCCATGGGGATTCTCCAGGCAAGAATGCTGGAATAGGCTGCCATATCCTCCTCCAGGGGATCTTCCCAACCCAGGGATCGAAGCCAGGTCTTTCACATTGCAGGTGGATTCTTTACCATCTGAGCCACCAGGGAAGCTCTCTTGAACAACTATATTTTCATAATAACTTGCATGGATTGGATACAGAAATCTCTAAAGCACAAAAATCCAAAGATATTTCATCACTACTAAAGCAAAGAAAACAAGCTTGTCCAAATAACAGTATTTAAAGAAACTTTCTATTTAAAAGTAAGAAGCACAGATTATTTTTACCCCCTTAGTACAACTTGTTGAAATATATTCATAAATATACAAGAGGAGATAATTTATCTTAGTTAAAGAGGTTGTAAAAGTTGTTACTGAGTGCAAGCTCATACTGCTAACCAAACAAGAGGCCAATAAGTCAACAGATGAAGTATTGGGGCACGGAGTAGTGACTTCCCAACAGATTTCCCAACCTGGGGATCTGGCAAAGGGACTGAGAAACCCCAGGGAATTTGACTTTAGAGGCCAGTGGGATTTGATTACAGAACCTACACAGGACTGGGGAAACAGACTCTTGGAGGACACAAACAAAACCTTGTGCACACCAGGACCCAGGAGAAAGGAACAGTGATCCCACAAGAGACTGACTCAGACTTGCCTGTGAGTGTCCAGGAGTCTCAGGTGGAGGCATGGGTTGGCAGTGGCCTGCTGCAGAGTCATGGGCACTGAGTGCAGCAGTGCATGCATGGGGCCTTTTGAAGGAGGTCCATTCTCTTCATCACCCCCACTGCAGTTTGTTCTCAGGTCAAACAACAGGGGAGCTTCCCTCATAGCTCAGTAAGTAAAGAATCTGCCTGTAGTGCAGGAGACCTGGGTTCAATACCTGGGTTGGAAAGATCCCCTGGAGAAGGAAATGGCAACCCACTCCAGTATCCTTGCCTGGAAAATCCCATGGACAGAGGAGCCCTATGGGCTGCAGTTCAAGAGGTCAAAAAGAGTTGAGCATGACTGAATAACTAACAATTCATTTCAAACAACAGGGAGGGAACAGAACATAAAATTGCCCATCAACAGAAAATTGGATTAAAGATTTACTGAGCATGGCCCCGCCCATCAGAACAAAACCCAGTTTCCCCCACTGTTAGTCTCTCCCATCAGGAAGCTTCTATAAGCCTATTACCCTTATCCATCAGAAGGCAGACAGAATGAAAACCACAGTCACAGAAAATTAATCAAACTGATCACATTGACCACAGCCTTGTCTAACTCGATGAAACTATGAGCCATGCTGTGTAGGGCCACCCAAGATGGACAGATCGTGGTGGAGAGTTCTGACAAAACGTGGTACCCTGGTGAAGGGAATGGCAAACCACTTCAGTATTCTTGCCTTGAGAGCCCCATAAACAGTAGGAAAAGGCAAGATATGACACTGAAGATGAACTCCCCAGGTCGGTAGATGCCCAATATGCTACTGGAGAAATAACTCCAGAAAGAATGAAGAGACAGAGCCAAAGCTAAAACAATGCCCAGTTGTGGATGTCACTGGTGACGGAAGTAAAGTCCAATGCTTTAAAGAATAATATTGCATAGGAACCTGGAAAGTTAGGTCCATGAATCAAGGTAAATTGGGAGTGGTCAAACAGGAGATAGTAAGAGTGAACATCGACATTTTAGGAATCAGTGAACTAAAACAGACCGGAATGGTTCAATTTAATTCAGATGACCCTTATATCTACTACTATGGGCAAAAATCCCTTAGAAGAAATGGAGTAGCCCTCACAGTCAACCAGAGTCCAAAATGCAGTACTTGGATGCAATCTCAAAACAGAAAGAATGATCTCTATTTGTTTCCAAGGCAAGCCATTCATTATCACAGTAATCCAAGTCTATGCCCTAATGACTGATGCTGAAGAAGCTGAAGTTGAATGATTCTATGAAGACTTACAAGACCTTCTAGAACTAACACCCAAAAAAGTTGCCCTTTTCATCATAGAGGACTGGAATGCAAAAGTGGGAAGTCAAGAGATACCTGGAGTAATAGGCAAATTTGGCCTTGGAGTACAAAATGAAGCAGGGCAAAGGCTAACAGAGTTTTGCCAAGAGAATGCACTGGTCACAACAAACACCTTCTTCCAACAACACAAGAGACAACTGTACACATAGGCATGACCAGATGGTCAATACCAAAATCAGATTGATTATATTCTTTGTAGCCAAAGATGGAGAAGCTCTATACAGTCAGCAAAAACAAGACTGGGAGTTGACCGTGGCTCAGATCATGAACTCCTTATTGAAAATGCAGACTTAAATTGAAGAAAGTAGGGAAAACCACTAGACCATTCAGGTATGACCTAAATCAAATCCCTTATGACTATACAGTGGAAATGACAAATAGATTCAAGGAATTAGATCTGGTAGACAGAGTGCCTGAAGAACTATGGACAGAGGTTCATAACATTGTATAGGAGGTGGAAAAAAAAATACAGAAGGAAAAAATGCAAGAAAGCAATGTAATTGTCTGAGGATGCTTTACAAACAGCTGATAAAGGAAGAGAATTGAAAGGCAAAGCAGAAAGGGAAAGATATAACCAACTGAATGCAGAGTTGCAGAGAATAGCAAGGAGAGATAAGAAAGACTTCTTATGTGAACAATGCAAAGAAATAGAGGAAAACAATAGCTTGGGGAAGACTAGAGATCTCTTTAAGAAAATTGGAGATACCAAGGGAATTTTTCATATAGGGATGAGTACAATAAAGGACAGAAACAGTATGTACCTAACAGAAGCAGAAGATATTAAGAAGAGGGGACAAGAATACACAGAACTATACAAAAAAGTCTTAATGACTCAGATAACCACGATGGTGTGGTCACTCACCTAGAGCCAGACATCCTGGTATGTGACGTCAAGTGGGCCTTAGGGAGTATTGCTAGGAAGTTAGTGAAGATGATGGAATTCCAGCTGAGTTATTTCAAATCCTAAGAAATGATACTGTTAAAGTGGTATACTCAACATGCTAGCAAATTAGGAAAACTCAGCAGTGGCCACAGGACTGGAAAAGATCACTTTTCATTCCAATCCCAAAGAAGGACAGTATCAAAGAATGTTCAAATTACCATAAAGTTGTGCTCATTTCACATACTAGCAAGATAATGCTCAAAATCCTTCAAGCTAGGCTCCAGCAGTACATGAACCAAGAACTTTCAGTTGTACAAGCTGGGTTTAGAAAAGCTAGAACCAGAGATCAAATTGCCAACATATGTTGGCTTGGAGAAGCAACGGGATTCCAGAAAAACATCTACTTATGCTTTATTGGCTAAACCTTTCACTGTAGGGATCATAGCAAACTGTGGGAAACTCTTAAAGAGATGGGAATACTATATCACCTTACCTGCCTCCTGAGAAACCTGTATGCAGGTCAAGAAGCAACAGTTAGAACCAGACATGGAACAATGGACTTGCTCGAATTTGAGAAAGGAGTTCATAAAGACTGTATATTATCACCCTGCTTATTTAACTTACATGCAGAGTACACCATGCAAAACGCCAGCTTAGGTAAATTTCAAGCTGCCTGGAGAAATATCAACAACTTCAGATAAGCAGAAAAGCTATAACAAACCTAGACAGTGTATTAAAAAGCAGAGACATCACTTTGCTGACAAAGGCCCATATAGGCAAAGCTAAGGTTTTTCCAGTAGTCATATACGGATATGAGAATTGGACCATAAAGTAAGCTGAACTCCAAATAACTGATGCTTTCAAATTGTGGTTCTGGAGAAGAATCTTTAGTCCCTCGAACAGCAAAGAGATCAAACCAGTCAATGCTAAAGGAAATAAACCCTGGATATTCATTGGAAGGACTGATGCTCAAGCTAAAGCTCCAATACTTTGGCCACCTGATGCAAAGAGCTCACCTATTGGAAAAGACCTTGATGCTGGGAAAGATTGAGGGCAGGACAACAAAGGTGTGACAAATGATTAAGATGGTTGGATCGCATCATCAACATAATGGACATGAGTTTGAATAATCTCCAGGAGATAGTGAAGGACAGGGAATCTTCACATGCTGCAGCCCATGGGGTTGTAAAGAGTCAAATACAATTTAGCAAGTGAACAACTACAACAATGAAATCATATGAGAGAAATTATTAAGAGTCATAAGAATGGTTAAGAAAAAGATACTATTGCTGTTTACATAAAATATAATCATACACTCAGATAGTCAATGAAAAAGTTAACTCAAACAATAGAAAAAATTCAGGAAGTTATCAGACTATATAATTAACATGGGACCCTAATAGTTTTCATAAGAAGAAAAAACAATCAGAGAATATAATGACTATAAAATTCCTGACTTATAACAGCAATAAGGAAGATACCTAGAAATAAATTTAACCTGATATATACAAAGTTTACATAAAGGAAACTTAACATAATATTAGACTTTATGACATAATATTAGACTTTATGACATAATATTAGACTTTAACAAATGGAAAGACATTCTTAGTTCTTAAATTACATGATTTGACATCATTAAATGTATCAGTTTTCCCTAAGTTATCAATTTAATGTAAACCCCCCAAAAATATTAGCAAGTTTTTTAATGGATCTAGACAAGTTAATACAAGTTTTATGTGGAATACCTAGGAGAATACTTTAAAAGAAAAGATACCAAGAGACCAGCCCTACAAAACATTAAAAATAATACCTCTATAATTAAAATAAGGTGGTCCTGGTGCATGGCTGACAGATTGATCAATAGGAAAGAGCTAAAAGTCTAGCTATAGACCAAAGTGCATATAAAATGTTAGTATATGATGAAGATAACACTTCAATTCACTGGGGAAAGGATAGGTATTTTAAGCAATGGTTCTGAAATAATTGGTATTTACTAAAAAATAAAATTAGATCTATGCCTTATTTCACACAAGAATAAGCTCCACATTGTTCAGGAATCTAAACACACACACACACAAAATGAAATGACAAAAGTACCAGTAGAAAACAGATGAATTCCTATATGAATTTCTGTAATACCTGGGGGTACAAAAATGTTTTCTAGTAGTAACTCAAAATCTAGAGAAAATTAGAAATTGATATATTTGACCACATAAAAATATGAAACTTTAGCACAGCAAAAGAAAAAGTCATAAACAAAGTCATAAGACAACACAGTAGAAGAAAATATTTGTAATATCACAGGTAATACTTATGTTAGTATTATTTACTAGCTAATAGTAGCTAGTATTAGTTACTATCTAATAACATTAACAGGAATTTCCTGGTGGCTCAGGTGGTAAAGAATCCACGTGCAATGTGGGAGACCTGGGTTCAATCCCTGGGTTGGGAAGTTCCCCAGGAGGAGGGCATGAAAACTTATTCCAGTATTCTTGCCTGAAAAATCCCCATGGACAGAGAAGCCTAGCAGGCTACAGTCCATGTGGTCGCAAATAGTCTGACATGACTGAGTGACTGAGCACAACACAATAACATTAATATATGGAATGCTTAAAATTCTGGGGAACAAAAAACCAAAATCCTAAAGAGTAAGATGACTGAAAGAGAAGTGGGCTGTCCAAAAGGGTTTAAATGTCTTTAGACATGTGAAAATAAATTCAATCTTATCTATAGTAATATAAATGCTAATTAAGACTATTCTAAGATATCATTTCTCATTAAGCAGATTGGTAAAAGTTCAAAAATCTAGTAACACACTATTTGCAAGACTGTGAGGAAGCAGACTGTTATATATTGCTGGTAAAAATACAAAATGGTGCAACCCTTATGGATGAGAATGCAGCAGTATTTGATGAAAAATCAGATCAGTCAAGTCGCTCAGTCATGTCTGACTCTCTGTGACCCCATGGACTGCAGGCAGCACACCAGGCTTCCCTGTACATCACCAACTCCCGGGGCTTGCTCAAAGTCAGGTCCATTGAGTCTGTGTTGCCATCCAAACATCTCATCCTCTGTTGTCCCCTTCTCCTCCCATCTTCAATCTTTCCCAGCATCAGGGTCTTTTCAAATGAGTCAGCTCTTCACGTCAGGTGGCCAAAGTATTAGAGTTTCAGCTTCACCATCAGTCCTTCCGATGAATATTCAAGAATGATTTCCTTTAGGGATTGACTGGTTGGATCTCCTTGCAGTCCAAGGGACTCTCAAGAGTCTTCTCCAACACCACAGTTCAAAAGCATCAATTCTTCAGCACTCAACTTTCTTTACAGTCCAATTCTCACATACATACATGACTACTGGGAAAACCATAGCTTTGATTAGAAGGACCTTTGTCAGCAAAATAATGTCTCTCCTTTTTAACATGCTGTCTAGGTTGGTCATAGCGTCTCTTCCAAGGAGCAAGTGTTTTTTAATTTCATGGCTGCAGTCGCCACCTGTAGTGATTTTGGAGCCCCCCAAAATAAATTCTGTCACTGTTTCCATTGTTTCTCCATCTATTTGCCATGAAATGATAGGACCACAATGCCATGATCTTACTGTTTTGGATGCTTTTTAAGCAAGCTTTTTCACTCTCCTCTTTCACTTTCCTCAAGTAGCTCTTTAGTTCTTCTTTGTTTTCTGCCCAAAGGGTGGTGCCATTTGTGTGTATGAGGTTATTGATGTTTCTCTTGGCAATCTTCATTCCAGTTTGGGCTTCATCCAGCCCAACATTTCACATGATGTACTCTGCATATAAGTTAAATAAGCAGGGTGATAATGTATAGTCTTTATGAACTCCTTTCTGAAATTTGAGCAAGTCCATTGTTTCACGTCTGATTCTAACTGTTGCTTCTTTACTTGCATATAGATTTCTCAGGAAGCAGATCAGGTGGTCTGGTATTCCCATCTCTTTAAGAATTTTCCAGTTTGTTGTGATCCACACAGTCAAAGTCAAATCCACAGTCATTTGCATAGCCAATAAAGCAGAAGTAAATGTTTTTCTGGAACTCTTTTGCTTTTTCTCTGATGCAACAGATGTTGGCAATTTGATCTCTGGTTCCTCTGTCTTTTTTAATGAAAAATAGTGTTTACAGCTTGGGAGTCTGGATGAAGTGTTTAAAGGAACACTTTGTCCTATTTTTACAGCTTTTCTATGAGTCTGAAATTACATCAAAATTAAAAATTAAAGGCAAATATTGTTCTTCATGCTCTTGAAGGTAGACTATAGGAAATAGACAAGAGAAGGGAGAACTTGCCATATTGCAAGGAATAAATGATATTAGTCCCAACCAGGATAGTCACAGCAGAGGTAATGAGAATGAGATGATTTGATTCTGGACATACCTTGAAGATAAAGCTAATATTTCCTGATAGACTAGTTGTAAAGTGGGAGAGACTGAGATGACCAAAGGTGACTCCAGTGGTTTGGCATGAGCAACTGTACAGATGGACTTGGCATCAACTGAGATGGGAAAGATGATGGATGTTACAAGTTTGGAGGATAGCTCCAGAATGAGACTTGTTAATCATGAAATATTTATTAGATATTTAAATGGGGTGGTAAGCACTACACTTAATACTTGGTATAGCTTGTACCCATGCAATATCTCACATATCCTCATGTTTTGCAGTGTAGAAGGACCAGGAAGAAAAGAAGAGTGAGAGACTTTCCCTTCCCAGCTAAGATAGAGAGCCAGCATAATATCCTCTTGATTATCCTTGGCTCTACACTGACTAGCATGTTTCTGTGCGCAAACACTCTTAAAACTTCTAGTGACTCCTCCCCGTTTCATGTGAACTGAGAGTAGAGAACTGAGGCCCCTGTCCATTACTCCAACCTAGCAAACCAGGTTTGGCTAGAATAAAGTGATTATATTTTGGAAGTTGCTGTAGTTCTTTTATTGCTAAAATGCTATTCAGACTTTAAAAGTGCTGATTAGGAAAGCTGACATTTTTTGGTGTGGCTTAAGCTCAGACCTAATTATGTCAGTGTAAGTATGAGTTTCATTAATTTAAGTTTTTTAATCACCTTAAATTTTTCACAGTGTCTATTTTAGCGAAAACATCTTTACTATTCAGTACATTTTGCAGTGTGGCTTACCTAAATAGTATCTAAATATACTGTGAGCATACAGTAGGCATTCATTAAATACACAAAACCTATTCCTTAGTTAACAAAGATAACAATGGGCTTTGTTTAAATAGGGAAACAAAACAAATATTTTCAATAAATGCCTAGTATGCCTGATACTTTTGTGACCCAAAAGAATGACTTTTTTTAATGACTTATGCTAGGACTGATCTGGACCTTGACCTATGAATACGAAACATTGTCCTTTACCAATAAAATGTTTCCATTTCTTTTTTCTTCTGTCCTTCTTTTATAGTTTTGGAATCTGAATTAGCATTTATAGGAGAAAATGCTCCCAGGGAGTCAATGCAGATAACTATTTTAGTTTTGAGGTGAATAACAAAAATTCTTGAGAGATCGGGATGGTGGACTAGGAGGATTACTGAGTTCACCTCCCCCAATGAACACATATCAAAAGTGCATCTGCATGTAGAGCAATTCTCACTGAAGACAAACTATAGCTGGCAGAGACTCTTATGCAACAGAGAATTTAAAGAAAGAGTTAAGAGGAAGGGAAGAAAAGTGATTCGGTCAAGACCTGTGCCCCTAGGATGGAACAGAGAAGAGGAGGGTTACTGGACTCAGAGATCTTCCCATGGGAGTGAGCAGTTTGAACCACTTATTGGGCACCTCAGGCCTGGAATCTAACACCAGGAAGATGAGTCCTCTTAGATGGCTTCAAAAACAGTGAGGATAACAGGAAGGCTGAAAGAAACCTCAATTCCACCTATGAAAAGAAGACACATGCTTGCTTACTCCCAGAAACAAGGTGGAGGGAGAAGATTGAAAACGCCTGTTACTCTTGCCTTTTCCAGCACCAACCCTGCACATGCCCCAGCTTACACTGAGCACCCACTTCAGCTCTTCTTACTCTAACATGATCCCTTCTGGGGTGAAAGTGCCATTGCTGTGAGAGGGAGAATATGCACTTAGAGTGAAGAAGAACTCAGACCCAACCCATGGAACTTCTACTCCGGCACCTTGAGACCTGATCCTGACCTAGACCCTGCCTCTGCTAGAGTGGTGACAGCCACTGAGAATAGAAGCCCCAGCTCACATCTGGCCCTGCCTCTAGCCCCTCGATCTCCAGACTTACTTCTTCCACCAAGGTAATAGATGCCAGTACAGCATGGAGCAAGTGGCAACCTATCCTCACATCAGATTCAGCTTTCTGACCAAAACAACTGGGCACACATAGATTGCATAGGGATGATTCCACACCAGGACACACATGCAAGAGAGGGATGGATAACTGTTCCATCCAAATTCAAAGAAAAAGTTAAACAAATAAGCAAAATGAGAAGACAGAAAAATTTGTTCAAAATGAAAGAATCAGAAAGAACAAGTGAAAAAACAACTAATAGACTGAAAGTGAAGGATGGTAAAAAATATTTCAATACTCATAGCAGATGAAGTAGACACTGAAACGAAGTCTACAAAAATACAAAGAAAGGCATTATGTAATGATAAAAGAATCAATACAATTGATTCTTTTATCATTACATAATGTAATGATAAAAGATTGTAAGGTAAAGGATAAAAGGATTGTAAGAGATATTACAATCCTTATCATATATGCACATAATACAGGAACACCTAAATATATAAAGAAAATATTAGTAGATATAAAATTCACAACAATACAATAATAGTAGAGGATGTTAACACCACATTTACCTCAATGGACAGATAATCCAAACAGATCCAAACACATTATTACTGTGTCCAATAAGGACACAGTGATCTTAAATTCGACCAGTTGGACTTAATAGATAAGTAGAGTACATTTAATCCTGAAACAGCAGAATACGTTTTTCAAGTGTACGTGGAACATTCCCCAAGATAGATAACGTGATAGGTCATAAAACAAGTCTTGGCAAATTTAAGATGAAAGAAATTATGTCAAGCATTTTTCTGACCCCAGTAGTATTATTGTTTTTGTTGTTCAGTCACTAAGTCATGTCCGACTCTTTGCGACCCTATGGACTACAGCATGCCAGGCTTAGTTGTTCCTTGTCTGGTTCTAACTGTTATTTCTTGACCTGCATACAGGTTTATCAGGAGGCAGGTAAAGTGGTCAGTATTCCCATCTCTGTCAAAATCAGTTACAGGAAGAAAAACAGGAAAACACAGAACATGTGGAGACTAAATATCATCCCACTAAAAACCAGTGGGTGGATCAAGAAATAAAAGAGAGATTCAGAAAATATCTCAAGGAAAATAAAAACACAACTTTACAGAATCCATGAAATGTACCAAAAGCAGTTCTAAGAGGGAAGTTGATAGTGATACAGGCCTACCTCATGAAACAAGAAAAAATAACCTAACCTACCATCTAAAGGAATTAGAAAAAAATTAAACAAAGCACAAAATCAGCAGAAGATGGGGAATAGTATAGGTTAGAGAGCAAGTAAATGATATAGAGACCAAAAGAACAATGGAAAAGGGCAATGAAGCCAAGAGTAGTTTTTTTTGTTTGTTTGTTTTTTAAGATAGCAAAATTAAGAACCTAAACCAGGCTCATCAAGAAAAAAAGAGAGTTACTCAAATAAAGTCAAAAATGAAAGAGGAGAAATAACAATCTATATCATAAAGATGAAAATAAGAGAACGCTACAAAGTTATAAGCAAACTGGACAACCTATAAGAAATTAATGTATTTCTACGAAAATGCAATTCCAAGAGTGAATCAGGAAGAAATAGATAATCTGAACAGATCAATCACTATTACTGAAATTGAATTAGTAATCATAAAACTCTCAGCACAGTCTAGGATCAGACATTTTCACTGTGCATTTCTACAAAACATACAAAGAAGAGCTATTTTTTCTAGAGCTAGTTTGGAATAGTTCTCAGACTATGTTTAAACATTGAGGAGACAGGAACATTCCCAAGTTCATTTTACAAAGCCACCATTACTCTGATATTGAAACCAGACCAAGACACTCCAAAAAGATATTTCAAGCTAGTATCTCTGATGAATGTAGATGCAAAATCCTTGAAGTAATTAGCAAATTACTATAAAAAACTAAAAAAGGGGTCATTCACCATGATCGAGTAGGATTTATTCCAGGAATACAAGGATGGTTCAATATCTGTAAATCAATCAATATGATACACAACTTTAACTGAAGAATAAAAATTACATGATCACCTCAAAAGATGCATAAAAAATTGATAAAATTCAAAATCCATTCATGATAAAAACTCATCAATTTGGATATAGAGGCAACATGCTAGATATATCTCAACATAAGAAATGCCATTTATAACAAATCCATAGCTAACATCATGATACTTTTCACAGAACTGGAGAAAATAATCATAAATTTATATGGAACCACAACAGAACTTGAATAGCCAAAGCAATCTTAAGATAAAAGAACAAGGCTGGAGGCATCGTGCTCCCTGACTTCAGGCTATACTTCAAAGTTATAGTATCAAAACAATGCCATGCTGGTACAAAAAAGGCATATAAATCAATGGAACAGAATAGAGAGCCCAGAAATAAACTCATGCACTTATAGTCAATTAATCTATAACAAAGAAAGCAAAAGTAATCAGTGAAGAAAGACAGTCTTGTCAATAAGTGGTGCTGGGAAGACTGGACAGCTACATATAAAAGAATGAACTCAGAATATTTTCTCACACTATGGAGAAAATGGATTAAAGACCTAAATGTAAGACAGAAAACCATAAAAATCCTTTGGAAATCATAAGCATAAAAGTCTTTGACATAATTTGTAGCAATATTTTTGGATATGTTTCCTAAGGCAAAGGAAATAAAAGCAAAAAATGAGCAAATGGGACTGAATTAAACTAAAAAGCTTTTGCAGAACAAAAGAAACCATTGACAAAACAAAAAGACAACCTTTCAAAATTTTCCAGGCAAGAGTACTGGAGTGGGTTGCCATTTCCTTCTCCAGAGGATCTTCCTGACCCAGGGATTGAACCCAGGTCTCCCACATTGCGGGTAGATGCTTCACCATCTGAGCCACCAGGGAAGTTCCCCATCAAAATGGGAGAAATATTCACAGGTGGCATGACTGATAAGTACTTTCCAAATTAAAGAATAGATCAATAGCACTAATCATCAGAAAAATGAAAACCAGAACCAAAATGATTACCTCAAATTTGTCAGAGTGACTGTCATCAAAAAGATCAGAAATAACAAATGTTGGCAAGGATGTAAAGGGAGTCCTTATACACTGTTGATGGGAATAAAAATTGGTTCAGCCACTTTGGAAAATAATTTCATGGAGGTTCCTAAAAATACTAAAAATAGAATTACCATCAGTTCAATTCAGTTGCTCAGCTATGTCTGACTCTTTGCGACCCCATGGACTGCAGCACACCAGGCTTCCCTATCCATCACCAACTCCCAGGTCTTACTCAAACTCATGTCCATTGAGTCAGTGATGCCATCCAACCATCTCATTCTCTGCTGTCCCCTTCTCCTCCTCCCTTCAATCATTTCCAGAATCAGGGTCTTTTCAAATGAGTCAGTTCTTTGCATCAGATGGCCAAAGTATTGTGGTTTCAGCTTGAGCATCAGTCCTTCCAATGAATATTCAGGACTGATTTCCTTTAGGATGGACTGGTTGGATCTCCTTGCAGTCTGAGGGACTCTCAAGAGTCTTCTCCAACACCACAGTTCAAAAGCATCAATTCTTTGGCACTCAGCTTTCTTTATAGTCCAACTCTCACATCCATACAGGACTACTGGAAAAACCATAGCCTAGACTAGATGGATATTTACTGGCAAAATTATGTCTCTGCTTTTCAATATGCTGTCTAGGTTGGTCATAACTTTTCTTCCAAGGAGTTAGTGTCTTTTAATTTCATGGCTGTGATCACCATCTGCAGTGATTTTGGAGCCCCCAAAAATAAAGTCACCCACTGTTTCCACTGTTTCCCCATCTATTTCCCATGAAGTGATGAAACCGGATGCCATGATCTTAGTTTTCTGAAAACTTTAAGCCAACTTTTTCACTCTCATCTTTCACTTTCATCAAGAGGCTCTTTAGTTCTTCTTCACTTTCTGCCATAAGGTTGGTGTCATCTGCATATCTGAAGTTATTGATATTTCTCCCGGCAATCTTGGTTCCGGCTTGTGCTTCTTCCAGCCCAGCATTTCTCATGATGTACTCTGCATATAAGTTAAATAAGCAGGGTGCACTGGGACAACCCAGAGGAATGGTACAGGGAGGGAGGAGGGTTCAGGATGGGGAACACATGTATACCTGTGGCGGATTAATGTTGATATTTGGCAAAACCAATACAGTACTGTAAAGTTAAAAAATAAAATAAAATAATTAAAAAAAAATAAGCAGGGTGACAATATATAGCCTTGATGTACTATACTCCTTTTCCTATTTGTAACCAGTGTGTTGTTCCATGTCCAGTTCGAATTATTGCTTCCTGACCTGCATACAGATTTGTCAAGAAGCAGGTCAGGTGGTCTGGTATTCCCGTATCTTTAAGAATTTTCCACAGTTCATTGTGATCCACACAGTCAAAGTCTTTGGCATAGTCAATAAAGCAGAAACAGATGTTTTTCTGGAACTCTCTTGCTTTTTCAATAATCCAGTGGATGTTGGCAATTTGATCTCTGATTCCTCTGCCTTTTCTAAAACCAGCCTGAACATCTGGAAGTTCACAGTTCACGTATTGTTGAAGCCTGGTGGCCTGAAGGCTTCCCTGGTGGCTCAGCAGTAAAGAAACTGCCTAGAATTCAGGAGAAGCAAGAGACCACAGGTTCAATCCCTGGGTAGGAAAGATCTGCTGGAGATGGAAATGGCAACTACTCTAGTATTCCTGCCTGGGAAATCCCATGCACAGAGGAATCTGGTAGACTACAGTCCATGGGTTTGCAAGAGTCAAACATGACTTAGTGACTAAAACACTACTAAAATATTGAATCACTATGATGTGCAATAAAACAAACATAATATTGTAAATCAACTGTACATTAATAAAATTGTAAAGAGAAAATTCTTATTATGGTATTGTCCTAAAATATACATATTATAAAGATGCATTTATTAGCCCACCTCTTGCTGCCCTGGTACACTTTTGTTTAAAATGTGTTTAAATATTTGCTCTTTTCTTAAATCTTAAAACTGTACAACTGAGATAGTCAGACTTCCTAGCCCAATTGGAAATTAAGGTATGATTGGCTGAGTGCTACCAATTCTCTGCTTTGTGATGGCTGAAACCTGTGAGATTTCTGTTCATAGATATAGTATTTGACAAAGCCCATTAGGTGGGGTGGCAGATAAATTCTACACAATGAATGTGCAAGAAAAAGTACCTGAGGAAGGAAAGAGGCGAGGAACGAGGAGAGAGGAGAGGAGGGAAAACAGGAAAGAGAAATAAGAAGAGAGGGAAAGAGAAAGAACAATGAAACTAAAGGATCAAGAAAAGGGATATCATGAATATTTGCATGCAGAGTGGGAGAGCTGTGGTATCATGAAACTGGACAGTGAGCCAATGTCAGGGAGGCTCAAGAGGCCCAACAATATGGATTAAGATAGAGAGCCATCTACACCACCAGAAGAACAGGATTTGTAATCAAAGGAAGTTTTGTATTTATGTAATGAATGTGTAATTAATTCAAATGCTTCACTTAATCATTTAGTAAATGCAATTGCTTGAATTCTCTATTTTCCATCCTGTTTGTAAATACCGCTATCTAGACACTATACATATCAAAAATCATTCTACCAATCACTAAGCAGAAGCTTAGCAGGAAAAAGTAAACCTGAACCCACATATTAGGCAAAGTGGCAAGGGCAGGCATTTTATAGGATCTGAATTCTCCATGACTGCTATATTAACATAATGCATATTATGTTATATGCATATATTAAGTGCAATTTTTTTGAATAAAAAAGCCACCACATTGTTCTCTCTCTGGACCACACATAGGAATAACTGCAGCAGAAGTCTGAAATCACATCTCCACATAGTACCCTGGTTTCTCTGTTGCCATGACAACTACAGAGAGGATGAAATGAGGTTCCAAGATATGATCAAATTCATTGATTTTTTTTTAAAAAATCAGGTTATGTATTTCATGAATAGAAAATACCAAGTTAAAATTAAATTATATTGCTTGAATTATCTTATTATACATATTCAATAAAGGGCTTCACAATCTTGAATTCAAATGGACTGTATTTCTGGAGTTACTGAAATAAACCTAGGATCCCCTCCATTATGATCTTAGAATGAACACTGAACCATGTAAATGGAAACAATGAAGGGATTCAGCTGTCCGCAAAGACAATGAGTTGTCACTTTCTACCACCAGTTGCATTCTAGAAAACAGGTGTTCAGTAACCCAATGTCACAGCTCAGTGTTTTAACACACTATTGGAATGATAAATGGCATTTGAGTATAGGGTGAAAAATACACATTACAAATTAGAACAAATCACAAATATCTAATTTTGGGAAATATCAGCTAATAGATAACAATTAAATAAGTATATTGAAGCATAAAACTGTATAACCATTACTGCCTGATAGGTAAGGCCACTTCTGTTAGACTTAGAAGAAATCTGTGAAAAACAATTTTACTGAAAATTTTATTTTGGATTTAGAAATACATTTTATGTTCTCCATCATCCTGTAGAAGTTTCCATAGAAATAGTAAAAATGTCAGTTACTACCAAAGTTGCCAATATCTGATGTGTTTAATGACAATAGTTTTTTTTTTTTTTATTAAGAGTATTAAGAAAGAGAAACAATGATGTACTTTCATTATTTTTTTAGTTAGAAGTAGGTTAATTTCCTCTAAGTCTAGACTGATTTGCTTTCCAGTCTACTTCATAAGTTAGGCATTGTGGGACTTATGACAAATTAAAGGCTTTTAGCGTCCCCATTTCATAGCTGAGAATTTTATGTGAAGTGTGAAATGAAGTCAGTTTGCAAGAAGCACTTATGAAGATTTAAGTGGGACAGTGTGTAAGAGAAAAATATCCCCTGGTTCTTTATAAAATAATAATGAGATTTTATTTATGGCCTATATATTTATAGTGCAGGGTAAATTAAAAACATGTAAAGATTCTATCTATTCTGAGAAACAGAGCAATAGTAAAGAAGTCTCAGAATCTGGAAAAAGTGTGGTTTTGATGGTTTACTTCATTATTCATTGTAAATTATGATGAACAAGGCAAACTGTACATAGCCAACAGTTATGAACTTGTATCTCGTACAAAATTCTTATGAGGAAGACTTATCTCCTATCAATACCTTGGAATGCAACTGTATTTGGATATGGGTCCTATAAAGAGGTCATTAATGTTAAATAAAATCATAAAGATGGGGCCTTATCTAATGCAACTGGTATCCTTAGAAGAGAAAGAGATAAGCACAAAGAAAAGGCCATATGAGTACTTGGAAAACAAAAAGCGATGGCCTTGTAAGAACAGAGTGAGCAGGTCACCATCTGCAAGACAAGGAAAGAGGCCTCAATAGAAACCAAATCTCTGACACCTTGATCTTAGACTTCCAGACTCCAGAACCAAGGGAAAACAAATTTCTGTTGAAGCCACCCAGTCTCTGGCATTTCATTATAGCACCCCGGCTGCTGCTGCTGCTGCTGAGTCGCTACAGTCGTATCCGACTTTGTGCGACCCCATAGACGGCAGCCCTAGCAAACTTATACACCAAATATGAGAAGTTAGAAATTAGAGATGATGAGAAGCAAACCACTTCTCTGGCAGCTGGCAGTTAAAATCAATCCAGATCACTTTATTTTGGGGGACTTTCAATTCAAGCATCTCAAATAGAGTACACAGGCTTTCCTCTTCACTATTCCTTACCAAGTTAAAGGGAGGAAATTAAAGACAAATGGGTTTCTTTATCTAAAATGGTAAGGACCAAGATCAAGAGGCTCCCTTTTGATTCAGACAATAGAGTCCATCTGTAATGCAGGAGACCCAGGTTCATTCCCAGGATCGATAACATCCCCTGAAGAAGGAAACAGTAACCCACTCTAGTAAGAGTCGAACAGGACTAAGCGACTAAAACTTTCACTTTTCTTCCTAGAATCTCTTGACTGGTGCCTAGAAAATTGCCATGGCAGAGGGGCAGCTTAAACAACTTGAACCTTGAGAGTCACTTATAAATAATTAGTTAAATTTGTGAGATTATTCTCAAGTTGATGAAGTCCCTGCAATTTCCAGAAAAAATGAGGTGGAGCTTAGAGAAGTTGTTCTGTGTTTTGACCTTAAGTGGGGCTTCCCACATGGAGTAAGTTGTAAAGAACCCACCTGCCAATGCAGGCCAGATGTAAGACATGCTGGTTCCATCCCTGGGCCCGGAAGATCCCCTGGAGAAAGGAATGGCAATCCACTCCAGTATTCTTGCCTGGAGAATCCCATGGACCAAGGAGCCTGGTAGGCTACAGTTCATAGGGTTGCCTGACTCTGTCAAACATGACTGAAGTGACTTACCACTGCATTGGGTATGATCTTAAGCAGAGTGTCTCAACAACTTAACAACCAAATTTGTTTGCGTTATTCATTGTTATATAGGTATTCTAAGGGAAATAAGTGGATAGGATGACCATCATACTTATATGGAGATTTTGACTGAAAAAGCCATGAGATGTCTTTTTGAAAAGGAGAGGAATTCAAAGTGAATGGTAAAGGAGATGAAGCCCATTCCTGTCCTAGGAATCATTGTTGTTTAGTCACTAAATCATGTCTGACTCTTTGTGACCCCATGAACTGTTGCCCCAGGCTCCTCTGTCCATGGGATTTCTCAGCCAAGAATACTGGAGTGGGTTGCCATATCCTTCTCCAGGGGAATCCTCCTGACCCAGGGATTGAACTTGCATTTTCTGCATTAGCAGGTGGATTCCTTACCACTGGGCCACCAGGGAAGCCCACCCTGGGAATGCAGGTATATTATTTCTGTGCTGAAAGTCTAGGTGGAGGTAACTTGTGGAGATAAAAGCTTTAAAAGTCACATGCATCATCTCTAATCTGTGCCATTTAATATAGAGGAACTACTCTTCCCCTACAGCATTTTAGTCCTAGGTTATATCAACCTTTCTGTGGCAACACACATGATTGTGTCTGTCAGACTCCTATCAGCCCAATTCCCACAAATATTATTAATAATTCATACTTTTTTTCCTAAATCCCCACTCTCATGTCTTATCTCAAAATAAAGTCAAACAGATCTTCAGGGAATGGGGCACTCTAAACTTAAACTGCCATCCAAACATGAAAATAGTCATGATGGTCTTGAGAAGTGACCAGTTCCAGATGCATTCTCTCCCCCAAATGCAATGTCACGCATGGCCTTGGTGGAGGTATTCCCACCTCCCACCAGCCCACTGATGCCCTAGCCAACTGCCAAGCTCACAGAAGCTGTCATCACAACTGCTGTTATCCTCAACTGTTAGTTCTGAGGGACAGGAGGAGATGCAGGAAGTAGGGTAAAAGGAAAAATAATTCATGATGTGTGACAGATGCATTGGAATTAAATAGCTTTTTATTTACTAGCACACTTAGTTATGCATGGATTTCATCCTTTTAGAAATCAGGTACATTCTGTATTTTAGCTTTTAGGCTAAAAGATAGAAAATGCTCACCAGCATCCAATTTCTATGGCAACCTTTTTATCCCTCAGTTAGAAATTGGATTTAGGACTTATTGTGCATTACTCCCAGTGCTTAACATGTGTAGCGGGCCTCCTGCGCAAGAACTTTCAATCTTGCTAACCTAATTCACCTATCTCTCATATCACTTTAGTTCAACCAACATCTAATATGCCTCTTATACATACCTTGGCTATGTTCTAGGATTCAAAGATGACTATAGCATCCTGACAGTCAGCCCAAACATATATCCCTAGAAATACACTGGAAAAGCATCACTCTGTTCTTTTTCAAGAATGTCATAAGCCACTGTCATAAGCCATCTTTTCCCTCTCCTCTACTTCATTAGGGTATGCATTTAAAATATTTCCAATGATAGGGTCTATACTTAGTTGTTATATTTTAAATAATTATTATGAAGTACTGAATCACAGGGCCCTCATTAATACTTAGGAACAAGCCTAGCCATGACACAGTTATATGGAACATAGCACAAATAGTAAACTCATGTGTGAATGAATGAAGTAAATAAACGAATTAACAGACTCCTGAATCACTTTTAGGTAGATCAATTCCTGGACACATGGCTCCTCCTATCTATAATGGTTCTTAGCTTCAATGTCAGAGAATGGTAAATTGGGACTTGTACTTCAATTGTGCAAGGCTAGTGGACAACTAGCCTTGAGAATACAACAGTATTCTCTTGGAGTCATGAACCTCTTGCACAGACTTCAGACTAACTCAGAGCTGTTGGCAAAAACCAGTAGCTTTAGCTCTTTCTCTCCAGTCCCATTTGTACTGCCCTGCTGAAGAGCAGAGTAAAGCATGCACTACCCTAAAACAATGAAAACCATGTGTTGCGTGTGGTACCACAGTCTGGGAAGTACACTATATTGGCATCTTTTGAAACACAAATGAAAAGCTGGAAAGCTAGCTACTGTTTTAAGCTTGCTCTTAACAAGAAAACAAATTCTTTTGTTATAAAACCCTGCAGTCACTCACTTGTTCATAATCATTACTCAGACTATCTGGTACTGGTAGGAAAATAAGATAGCACTCCCTGCTTAGGTGTTCAGGGCCCTCTTCATTCTGGCTCTCAACTAGGCTTCACTTTCTCCCTCCTCACCACCACCTCCTCTCTTAGCTAATGTACTAGCCTTGCTCCACTCTGCTGTTACCATTTACTATACCCAAAAAGCTTCTGCACTCCTCTGGAGTATGCCTACAATAGCTGTTCTCTGAGGATCACAAGAAGTCTCATCTCCCACTGACACTTCACATTGCTATGTCCTGCTCAGCCCTGAGCTGCAGTAGTCTCTCTACTCTCTGGATGACTCTGTTGACAAACATATCATCCTTCCTTGAGATACTTCTTATCTCAAAGCTGCATAGGTTTATTTTTATTCTGAATGACTTAACCTCTAAAATGTGTAGGACCTGGTCTCCCAAATTAGTCTGATGTTCTTTGAAATCAAAGACTTTATTATCCTCCATAAAAATCAAACACAGCACTTCAGGAAAACATATATATATAAATTCCTGAGAAACCTGTATGCAGGTCAAGAAGCATCAGTTAGAACTGAACATGGAACAACGGACTGATTCCAAGCTGGGAAAGGAGTATGTCAAGGCTGAATATTACCCTGCTTATTTAACTTATATGAACAGCACATCATGAAAAATGCTGGGATGGATTAGAGCTCAATCTGGAATCAAGATTTCCAAGAGAAATATCAGTAACCTCAGATATGCAGATGACACCACCCTAATGGCAGAAAGTAAAGAGGAACTAAAGAGCCTCTTGATGAAGGTGAAAAAGAGAGTGAAAAAGCTAGCTTAAAACTCAACATTCAGAAAACGAAGATCATGGAATCTGGTCCTATCACTTCATGGCAAATATATGGGGAAACAATGGAAACAGTGATGGACTCTTTTTTCTTGGGTGCCCAAATCACTGCAAATGGTGACTATAGCAAGCACCAAAAGACGCTTGCTCCTTGGAAGAAAAGCTATGACAAATGTAGACAGCGTATTAAAAAGCAGAGACATCACTTTGCCGACAAAGGTCCATATAGTAAAAGCTATGGTTTGTCCAGTAGTCATGTATGGATGTGAGAGTTGGACCATAAAGAAGGCTGAACACTGAAGAATTGATGCTTTCAAACTGTGATGCTAGAGAAGACTCTTCAGAGTCCCTTGGACAGCAAGGAAATCAAACCAGTCAATCCAAGAGGAAATCAAGCCTGAATGTTCACTGGAAGGACTTACACTGAAGATGAAACTCCAATAATTTGGCCACCAGGTGCAAAGAGCTGACTCATTGGAAAAGACCCTGATGCTGGGAAAGATTGAGGGCAGGAGGACAAGGGGCCTACAGAAGATAAGATAGTTGGATAGTACAATTGACTCAATGGACATGAATTTGAGCAAACTCCAGAAGATAGTGAAGGACAGGGAAGCCTGTTGTGGGGCAGTCCATGGAACCTCAAAGAGCTGGACATGACTACCCATCCAGTCCATCCTAAAGGAAATCAATCCTGAGTGTTCATTGGAAGGACTGATGCTGAAGCTGAAACGCCAATACTTTGGCCACCTGATGCGAAGAACTGACTCATTTGAAAAGACCCTGATGCTGAGAAAGATTGAAGGCAGGAGGAGAAGGGGACGACAGAGGATGAGATGGTTAGATGGCATCACCGACTCAATGGACATGAGTTTGAGTAAACTCCAGGAATTGGTGATGAATAGGGAGGCCTGGCATGCTGCAGTCCATGGGATCACAAAGATTCAGACATAAATAAGTGACTGAATTGAACTGCACTGAACTGAAGGAACTGAAGAACAACAAAATATATATTTGTATATAAGATAAAGGTTTTAAAAATAAGATTAATCATATGTATGATTCTGAGGTATAAAGGGTTACATTTTCATATACTAAACATTTCTTGGAGACACCTTAATAATCACATTATTAAGTGTGTGTGTTAGTTGCTCAGTCATGTCTGACTCTGTGTCACCCCATGGACAGTAGACTGCCAGGTTCCTCTGTCCATGGAACAGGCAAGAATACTGTTTTTTGCCTCTTCTCCAGGTAAGAATACTGGAGCAGGTCGCAATTTTCTTCTCAGGGGATCTACCCGACCCAGGGATTGAATCTGAATCTCCTACATTGCAGACAGATTCTTTACCATCTGAGCCACCAGGAAACCCAAAATATAGTTAAGGGCTGAGTGTAAAAGAAATATAAACATTTAGGGGAGAGGAATACTGTGAACATTTGGAGGAGAGAATACTATTGATTTGGGATGCTTCATGTAGTAAACAGGACTGTTCATTTGCAGGTGGGTAGATGTTCGATAAATTATATAAGGTGATATATTTCATATTTTATGGAGAGGCATTTAATGAGGGAGGTACAAAGAAATATCATGATTGCAGGAACAAATGAATTTTTTAAATTTATTTTTTAACCTTGAAATAATTAAAAACTATCCCCTGAATCCTGAAATAACAAATTAGATGTTTTCATGCTCTGATGAATCATCAAAATGAAGGAGTCAGTAAGTCTTTTATATCATATTGCTTTTGCTGCTCTTATCTACCCAACCCTGGATTTCTTTATGGTTGCATTTATGACAGTTTTATGGATTTCCATTAAGATTATAAATCTTCTTAAGATCAATATCTGAAATCTTTTATTTCTTTAGAATATTATCAGCATGACACACAGTAAATGCTCAGTAGCTATTGACCCTGGTCAAGTGATTAAACCATGAAATCTGAGTTTCCCTATTTTAAAAACAAATGATCATGTGTATCTCATAGAAACAGCAAGTATTATCTGGATGATAGTGTATCTGGCACATAACTGGTACTCAGAAAGTATCTCTGGAAAGTAAGATGGGAGATAAAGTGGAGGAAAGGAGAGATCGTATGACATGCTCTGTAGTCTATGGTACAGAATATAAACTGTACATTACTGCTATTAAAGGCAATATGTTACTAGATATAGATACAAATGGGGTGCATAACATTTCCAGGTCAAGATTAAAAACCCCTACTCTTTACTTTCTGTTTTTATTCAACTAATATTCATCAAAATACATAGTATCAGCCTCCCTCCACCCACCTATTTAGATATCAGCAAAGCTGTTTTCATTTCACCTCTAATAGCAAAGACATTATTCAAAGTAACCATATTTTACTAGCAAAAAGAACACTTAACAAATAACATTTTGCATTAGGGAAACAATTAACAACAAAATGCCAAATTGCTGAATAGCTGATGTAAAGTATTAGAAGCCAAAAACATGCTGAAAATTTGTAACTGTGCCCAGAGCTACATTTACGCAAAAGAATCATTACTTCTACTTTGAAGAAAAAGCTCCTAAATCAGCAAAGCAAAGAAAGTCAGCTGAATCTTTCTCTGAATTATTTGGCAAATAGCATATTTAGTAATATTTTGTACACAAATATTGCTCACTTTTCTAAGGTGCTCAAAATATTTTGCAAACAACCAGTCAGCTTCAGAACATCATGATTAACCAAATAGCAATGTGTGTACCTTTCTACAGGAATAAAACTCCATGCCCACAGTAATCAACTTGTGTAGCAAGTCAGCCAGAATTTTCCCTCATCTCTAACCTCCCCCTCTGCTCTCCTATATGTCACCCATTTCCAGATCCTGGGCTAAAATAGAAGAAGATTTCCCAACCTGGGACTCCTCATGGAAGATAAAAAGAACAAACCTAGGCATCTCTGGCTGTCACTCAGGAAGAGATCAATTCCAAAGGTGAGTCTAAGGACATTTTTAGCTGGAGCAAGGTACAGCTGGCTTTTTAGACAACAATTACTCACTGATAATTGTTGCGTTTGCAAATAACTACCGCTTCCAGGGATATCCACAATTCCTCAGACTTTCCCGCTCTCAGAGAAATGGCTGGCAGTCTCTTTTCCATGATGTGGTAAAACAGAGCTCTTAAAACTCACTCATCACTGAACCTTGACAGCAAAGGAGCATATGAAAAGATGTCCTGCATTATATGTCATCAGGGAAATGAAAACTTTTTAAATGAGTTACTACTACACACCTATTAGAATGACCAAGATCCAAAATACTGACACCTCCAGACACTGGTTAGGATGTGGAACAACAGGAACCCTCATGCAATACTGGTGGGAATATGACCTCAATGGAAGAAAGTTTGGTGGTTTTATACAAAATTATAAAAACTGTCCACACATACACACACACAAACTTGCACACATGTTTATAGTAGCTTTGTTCAAAACTGTCAAAACTTGAAAACAACCAAGACATCCTTAGTAGGTGAATGGAAATAATCTATGGTACATCCAGACAATAGACTACTGTTTAGTCACCCAGTTATATCCAACTCTTCACAACCCCATGGACAGCAGCACAACAGGCCTCCCTGTCCATCATCAACTCCCAAGTTGATGTCCATCACATTAGTGATGCCATCCAACCATCTCATCCTCTGTTACCCTCTTCGCCTTCTGCCCTCAATCTTTCCCAGCATCAGGATCTTTTCCAATGAGTCAGGTGTTCACATCAGGTGACCAAAATACTGTAGTTTTGGCTTCAGCATCAGTCCTTCTAATGCACCTTCAGAGTTGATTTCCTTTAAGATTGACTGGTTTGATCTCCTTGCTGTCCAAGCGACTCTCAGGAGTCTTCTCCAGCACCACAGTTGGAAGGCATCAATTCTTCGGTGCTCTGCTTTCTTTGTGATCCAGCTCTCACAACCATACATGACCAATGGAAAGACCATAGTCTTGACTATATGGACCTTTGTTGGCAAAGTGATGTCTCTGTTTTTCAGCACACTGTCTAGGTTTGTCATAGCTTTCCTGCCAAGAAGCAGTCATCTTCTGATTTCATGACTGCAGTCACCATCAAGAAATGAGCTATCAAGCCATTAAAAGATATGGAGGAAATTGAAATGCATATTACTGATTTAAATAAGCCAGTCTTTAAAAGATACATACCAGCTATATGACTTTCTGGAAAAAGTGGAACTTTGGAAACTAAAAACATCAGTGACTGCCAAGAGTTAGTGGGGAGAGAAGACCGAATCGGTAGAGCACACTGGACTCTTAGGGCAGGGAAACTACTCTATATGACATTATAATGATAGATACTGTCAGTATAAGTTTGCCCCAACTCATAGAATGTGCAACACCAGGAGTGAACCCAAATATAAACAAGGCATTCTGGGTGATAATGATGTGTCAATAGAGGTTTGTTAATTGTAAATTAACACACTTCATGTCAAATAGAGTGGGAGAAGGTGGAAGTATGACAGATTTCCTCTTCTTGGGCTCTAAAATCACTGCGTGGGGACAGCAGCCATGAAATCAGAAGACATTTGCTTTTTGGCAGGAAAGCTATGACAA
The DNA here is from genome assembly GCF_002263795.3 of Bos taurus. Lineage (NCBI taxonomy): Eukaryota > Metazoa > Chordata > Mammalia > Artiodactyla > Bovidae > Bos > Bos taurus. Next base: position 74,388,420 of record NC_037337.1, on the reverse strand, counting down.
ACCTAGACAGTATGTTGAAAAGCAGAGAGATTACTCTGCCAACAAAGGTGCGTATACCAAGGCTATGGTCTTCCCAGTGGTCATGTATAATTGTGAGAGATGGACCGTAAAGAAGATGGAATGTTAAAAAATAGATGCCTTGGAACTGCGGTGCTGGAGAAGACTCCTGAGAGTCCTTTGGACGGCAAGGAAATCAAACTAGTCAATCTTAAGGGAAATCAACCCTGAATAATCATTAGAAAGACTGATGCTGAAGCTGAAACTGATGTGAACAGCTGACTCACTGGAACAATCCCTGATGCTGGGAAAGATTGAGGGCAGAAGGAGAAGAGGATGTCAGAGGATGAGATGGCTAGAGGGCATCACCGATACAATGGACATGAACTTGGGCAAACTTCAGGAGATAGTAAGGGACAGAGAGGCCTGGCATGCTGCAGTCCCTGGGGTGGCATAGTCAGACATTACTAGGTGGCTGAATGTACGAACTGTAACAAATGTACCATTCTAGTGAGTGATGATGATAATGAAGGAGACTACGTTTATGGAGGCAATAAGAGATAAATGGAAAATCTCTGTATCTTCCACTTAACTGGACTATGAACTTATTTGCCCAAAAAATAAGATCCATTAAAAATTGTTCCTTACCCATGCCCATCATCTTCATACTAACCGCTGACAACTGTAGCTATGGAAGACAGTGACCCCTTCTACTGCAAACACCCAAAGGGATGTTTGATCCTGGTTATTCCAGCAGTCTCACCTAGGGTCCAATAGGAGCCTACTGGAGCTCACTCTTCTGAGTCTTTCCTAGGGCTGCTCTTTCCTACTGCTCCCTGAAAGAACCATGATGCTTACCCACCTGAAACCCCTTAACCAGATCCCTTCAGTATCCCACCCACCTAAAGCCAATGAATCAAAACTATGTATGTGACAGCAATTCTACTTCTAAGACTACACCAGGACAAAACTATAATTCAAAAAGATCCATCCACCCTTATGTCTGTAGCAGGACTGCACACAATAGCCAAAACATGGGAATGAAATGATGCCATTTGCAGCAACATGGTTGCAACTAGAGATTATCATACTAAGTGAAGTAAGTCAGAAAGAGAAAGACAAATACCATATTACGTCACTTATATGTGGAATCTAAAATATGGCACAAATGAAACTATCTACAAAATAGACTCATAGAAATAGAAAACAGACGTGTGGCTGCCAAGGAGGAGAGGAGAGGAGAGGGGTGGACTGGGAGTTTGGGGTTGGGAGATGCAAACTATACTTTTAAAATGGATAAACAACTAGGTCATCCTATATGGCACAGGTAACTATATTCAATATCCTGTGATAAACCATAATGGAAAAGACTATTTTAAAAAGAATGTATATGTGTGTATAACTAAGTCACTGGTGTACAGCAGAGATTGGCACAACATTGTAAATCAGCTCAGTTTAGTTCAGTCGCTCAGTTGTGTCCGACTCTTTGCGACCCCATGAATCACAGCACGCCAGGCCTCCCTGTCCATCACCGACTCCCGGAGTTCACCCAAACCCATGTCCATGGAGTTGGTGATGCCATCCAGCCATCTCATTCTCTGTCGTCCCCTTCTCCTCCTGCCCTCAATCTTTCCCAGCATCAGGGTCTTTTCAAATGAGTCAGCTTTTTGCATAAATCAACTATACTTAAATTTAAAAAATTGTGTGTGAGATTCGGCTAATTAGGCGTACAACATTCAATGTTGACTTTACTATCACTGTACTTTTGCTATTCCCTACCTCCTGTTGTCCTTAGCATTATTTTAGTATTTTTATTTAGTATTTTAGGTTTCTTTTTTATTTTATAACTTTAGTATTTGATGAATGGACTCAAGATTATAAGATTCTGCTTCTAAAGTTCTGCAAACTGTAAGTTTGAGATAAATTCATAAGTATTTATAAGATCATGCCATTGTAAATGGAAGGGGTTGGGGTCAGTTAATTTGCTAGACATGAAGATTAGCCCAATTTCCAGATAAGCTAAACTTCAGACTTTTATTCTTACAATAAACAAGCTAGTCCTCAAGGTTAAGTCTATTTTAGAATGTTGGTTAAAAAACAAAAAGTGAGGGCTTCCCAGGTGGCTTGGACATAAAGAATCTGCTCGCAATGCATGAGACACAGATTCAATCCGTGGGTGGGGAAGGTTCCCTGGAGAAGAAAATAGCAACCCACTCCAGTATTCTTCCCTGAGAAATCCCATGGATAGAGGAGCCTGGTGGGCTATAGTCCACAGGGTCACAAAGAGTCAGACATGACTCTGCAACTAACACAAAAAGCAAAAAGAGGTGGATGAACTGTAGTTTCCAAAACCTAACCCTTATCTCTCAGCCTCAGTGTGCATAGGGAATTTTCCAATTGCTTTTCTAATATTAGAAATATTTAATTTGCTGTAATATCTGGTGCTTATCTTCCTCATGCACAACTACATTGTTTCAGAATTAAACATCTATGAGTCTCTCTTTCTTTCTCTGGTTCCTTCCTCTCTCTCTCTTGACTCTGAACTCCCAAAGGCAAACAGTATGTGTTATTCTCTCAAGGTCCAGGGCAATGCCTAGTACATGGTAAATGTGCAGTTGATACCTGTGAACAGACCTACTCAAGGCATGAGTGAAAACTTTAAAAAATGAATAACATGTTCTTTAAGGCATTCACTAAGCATGCGTCACCTCTGTATTTTACTTTTCTCTCTGTGTGTGCTTTTCAATTACTACCAAAACATTTTGAACACATGAAAAGAAACAATGTAGATAATAGTGAATGATGAGGTTTTCTCAGTGTGGGTTTGGCAGGGATTTTAGCAGAACTTCTTGAAATACTTCTCTGAAATCCAAGCTAAGAGGAAGGCAGGGCATGGCTAAATTACGACCCCCGGCTCCCCCAAAATTAACTTCTTGTGTTGAAGTCCAAACCCCACACCTCAGGATGTGATGGTATTTGGAGATAGGGCCCTTAAAGAGATAATTAAGCAAAAATAAGGTGATTAGATTTTCCCTAATTCCACTTGACTGGTATCCTTACAAGAAGGGAAAATTTGGACACAGATAATGGACAGAGGGAAAACTAGGGAGAAGACCGTGACATGCGTGCCAGAGAGAGAAGCTTCAGAAGGAGACAATATTTCTGATACCTTGATCTTGGACTTCTAGTCTTTGAAACTTTGAGTAGATTTCTATGGCTTAAGCCATTTACTCTGAGGTACTTGGGCAATCAACCCAAGCAAACTTAGATAGAAGTGCGTGGTTGCTTTAGAAGGCATTAGTGCATCATGCAGCGAAGCATAGTTCATATAAAAAAGATGTGAAAGAAGCCATCATGCTTGCATACCATATGCTTGAGTACAGTGCTAAGTCTTCACAAGAATCACCCTTAGAGCTCCCCTCAACCTTTATAATGTGGCATTATTAACCTCATCTTTAAACAAGTGTGTTTCAGAAATTAAGAATCTCTAAGAATACTTGGCTGATATATTTCAGGAACAGAGTTTCAATACATGTCTATCTGATTTCAAAGTCAATATTCTTTGGGAATTCCCTGGTGGTCCAGAAGTTAAGACGCTATGTCCTCACTGTTGAGGGCTCTGGTTCAATCCCTGGTCAGAGAACTAAGATCCCACAAGCGCTGCAGCCCAGTCAAAAAACAAAACAAACAGAAAAGTCGATGTTCTTTTACAGTGCTGTGAACCCTACAGGCTAGGAGATCTCTGAAGCTGAGGGTCTGGGGAAAAGATACTACTGTGTACGCAGGCAGAAGAGCATCACCGTGCATGTTCTAGAGGGGGAAAGCACGTAGCTTCTTATTTTTAATCACATGTTTTAAAGTATAGTATTTGTCAGAATACAAAATGCTTTTTTCCACACATACACAAAAAAGAAAGAAAAAAAAGAGAGTGGGGAAGGGAAGGAGGAAAGAATCCAAAATCTACCTTTGGTAGATTGCTACCTTTTGGTAGTTGCAGCTCTGCAGCAACTGAGCTGTTATTTTAAATGGAGGGCAAGCTCTCAAGGCCAGAAATAGAATCAATTAGAAGTATTAATAAAGCCCAAACATCAACACTGTGAAGTTTATGTTAGCAGTAATTTTCTTAACAACAGCAATGAAAAAGAACAGTGTTCACCATCTGACCTGAGATAGGATTATGCTATACCTGGAACATATCTAAATTTGTTCCTACCATATTCTGTGAGTCAAAAGTAATGGAGGCCCTGCTATATTTCTATACATGAAACTTTTTCTATTATTTGTTATGTATTGGTTATATGCACATACATACACTTGTTAGTTTTTACTGAAATATTTAATATTTTTGCCAGGAGGATTTTGCGCCCCCCTCAACTCCTGGCAACATTTGGCAATATCTGGAGACACTTTAGTTGCCACACATGAGAATGGTGCCACTAGACTCTAGTCAAGAGAAACCAGCAATGCTGCGAAACACCCTTCAATGTACTGAATAGCCCCACCCCTACCTGACAACAAAACATTATCCAGTGCAAAATGTCAATAGCCCTGATGGTTCCTGCATAAGAATTCAGTCAGATTTATTGTCTGTGCCAGCCTACTTTGTAATCTATTAGTCTTAGTCATATATTAGTTTTGACTCTATGCAATGTATGTGATACAGAGTTCATTTAATGTGTTTACATAATCTGGCTTGCTTTTTTGAATTAACCATATTATTCCTCCAATGCACCACCAGTATTTGTTTTTATAAAACCACACACATGGTATGAAACTTCATTTGTCAGTTAACTTATTATGTTTTGTTACCTATCTTATCTAATATACAGTGACTACATTTCTTTTTAACTATATGAACTTACACCTTTTTTAGAATTAGTAGATTAGTAATATCCAGAAGATCATACTATCATATCCAGAACATATGATTTTGCACCTGGACTACAGTATAAAGTATAATATATAAACAAATAATATATTTCCCATAAAATATATTTATATGGCTGTATCATGAAATTTAATTTTTCAAATATATCTATGTTTGGAAAATTGAGGTATATCTTTTACAACTTTGTATCATATATAATATGAAAAGTGACAGTAGGGAATTAAAAATTAAAAGTTTAAATTCCCCATCCATTTCATTTGTGCATATTAGATTTGCATAGATTAGTTTCAATTCAGCAAACAGATACTGAGCACTGGAGAAATAATGATGACTTAGATAGAATGGCTAGCTATGAGAAACTCACTTCTGGCCAAAGAGAACCAGGACAGCAAAACATTTCATGTTTTGGTTGGAAATATAAGGTACAATACATATATATATATATAGTAAAGCTTCCTTCTTTATATTTACTTTATTCTCCTTTCATAAACTATCTATCAAACAGCTTCCTTGTTTGCACATAGTCTTAATGATTACCAATTTTAATAATTTTAACATTATTTGAATTAAGATCCATAATTTGCTAAAGCAAATTTTGAATCATTTGGTACATTTTGATTCTTTACATTGCCCTTTATAGATAACATTAAAATGGAAATTTCAAGTATATGGATTTTATTTTTCTTTTAGAATATTTCCTTAAAAGAAGCTTCAGACAAGTAGGATTGTTAAGTTGAAATTGTATAAAAAATATTTTACTCTATATTATTTTTTTACTTATAAAACCATTGTGCTAACTTCCATTGCACCTAGAGTATAATGGTGAAAAAAAAAGTCATTGCATACATTCCATCGCTAAGTTTTATGTTTTGAAATAAAACTAAATAAAAGAATCGAATGAGATTTTAAATGTACCTTAAATTTCATTTACCTTTTAAATCTCATAGACAAACAGGCGGCGATAGCACCATCTATAAAGAATTTGCCTGTAGTGCAGGAGAGACCACGGTTCTAGCCCTGGGTTGAGAACATCCCCTGGAGAAGGAAATGGCACTCCAGTATTCTTGGCTGGAAAGTCTCATGGACAGAGGAGTCTGGAGGGTTATAGTCCGTGGGGTCACCAGTGTGGGACATGACTTAGCGAGTAAACCACCCCCATTGTCATGGGAGATATTTCCGTATATTCCAATTTGTATTTTTTCTGAAAATGAATGTGTATGTCCCACACTGATTTGTTTGAGTCCGCAGTTAATGCCAGTTCAGTTCAGTTCAGTCACTCAGTCGTGTCCGACTCTTTGCGACCCCATGACTTGCAGCATGCCAGGCCTCCCTGTCCATCACCAACTCCTGGAGTTCACTCAAACTCACGTCCATCGAGTCGGTGATGCCATCCAACTGTCTCATCCTCTGTTGTCCCCTTCTCCTCCTGTCCCCAATACCTCCCAGCATCAGAGTCTTTTCCAATGAGTCAACTCTTTGCATGAGGTGGCCAAAGTACTGGAGTTTCAGCTTTAGCATCATTCCTTCCAAAGAACACCCAGGATCGATTTCCTTTAGAATGGACTCATTGGATCTCCTTGCAGTCCAAGGGACTCTCAAGAGTCTTCTCCAACACCACAGTTCAAAAGCATCAATTCTTTGGTGATCAGCTTTCTTCACAGTCCAACTCTCACATCCATACATGACCACAGGAAAAACCATATCCTTGACTAGATGGACCTTTGTTGGCAAAGTAATGTCTCTGCTTTTGAATATGCTATCTAGATTGGTCATAATTTTCCTTCCAAGGAGTAAACGTCTTTTAATTTCATGGCTGCAATCACCATCTGCAGTGATTTTGGAGCCCCAAAAAATAAAGTCTGACACTGTTTCCACTGTTTCCCCATCTATTTCCCATGAAGCGATGGGACCAGATGCCATGATCTTCGTTTTCTGAATGTTGAGCTTTAAGCCAACTTTTTCACTCTCCTTTTTCACCTTCATCAAGAGGCTTTTGAGTTCCTCTTCACTTTCTGCCATAAGGGTGGTGTCATCTGCATATCTGAGGTTATTGATATTTCTCCACTTACAAAAGCAGCATGGTTTATTTTCAAAGTGATTTTAGCAGCCAAGCTTAAATAGGGGAAAAAAAAAACCAAAAGATAACCATCTGTTGGGAAATTGCTTTTTGTCTTTTCTTCCCTTCTACCTTCTCTGGGTGAGCAGTTTAAGGGGATTAATGCAGTGATCTGAACATGCTGTTTTGCACTAAACTCACTTAGTCTTTCTTCTCAAGTCCTTGACCCAGATAAAGAAAGATATGATTTCCAAATTCAATGAAAGCTTAAATTGGAGGGGAGGGGAAAATGCTATCTCAGCTCAAAGTCTGATTTCTCTGCTGTCCCACAGTTGTAATTGTAAAATAGAGCTTCACTTAAAAATACCTCTTTTTTTCACCCAGGCCTCATAGAATCTTTGTGTGGGAAGGCACCTTGAGAAGTCATTTGACATTGCAGATCACATATTCCAAACCAAAACTCAAAACAAATAGCCTAACAAGACTTTTTTTGTTTCATTATTTGCCAATGTATTTAAAATCATCTTATAAGCGCTTAAAAGGTCATATGAAAATGTCTGTCTCACTCATCTCCTCTTGGTCCACATATCAATAGGATTTATATGCTATTCCTTCCTATTTCTGTACTTTCAACCCTTCTCTCTCTAATTGATTTGGTTTGTTCAAGAGCCTTATAAGCTTCTCTTCACACATATCCCACTGCTGCAGCTGCTGCTGCTGCTAAGTCGCCTCAGTCGTGTCAAACTCAACACAGCCAAAATTGAAATCATCTTTTCTTCCAAACCAGTTTCTCCATCTCTCATCTTTTCATAATGAACAGTACTGCATAATTCAAAACCCAAGCCAGAAACCTTGGAGTCCACATAGCCCACCCCCTACTCTCTCACCCAATCACTGAATCCAGTCAATTCTATCTGAAAAGAATCACAGTCGCTCTTAAGCATTTCCTTCTCTTCATCCTCAACTCTGCTTCCTTAGTGCACAACTTTATGGACAAATTACTGAAATCATCTCCTTGTTGGTCTCTCTGACACCAGTGTTCATCACGATCCCCCTACCCCCCACACCATCCTCCTTATCTCTGTCGGAGGTCTTTAAAAAATACATATCTCATCATATAACATAGGACCACCACTCTTCCTTTATGATTTTATTTTAAAGATCAGAGTTTTCTGCTATAAATGAGATAGTCAGGAATAAAACTCACGATGGGGTAAAATGAGAAAGCCTGGATTGTTTTAAAAGAAAGTTGCCAAGCTGATTCTTTTTCCTAACATAGGATTTCTAGGATTGAAAATTGCAAAGCAGCTTTGTGATCCTGCTTGTATTGACCCCAGCCTGCTCCCCAACAGACTTCATCCTTCAGGTTCACTTCAGAGAGTTTTATGTTCAAAATATAGATTGTGAACCCAGTGTTGGAACAGACAGAAGCAAGGAAAATACATGCAGACTTCAAACAGCTATGAAGTGTAACTAACTGTTCAGTTAAAGAAACTGGCAGACCCTTAAGGACAGCCTTCCTAAACCAATATCAATAATATTCAATAATTCTTTTTCCCTTTGAGGTGCTCTGAGCTTTTTGTAAAAATCAACTCTGGATATACAAGCAGAAATCATAGAAAGAGTGAACACGAGAAATATATATATATATATATATATATATATATATATATATATATATATATTTGGTCCCTTTCTCACAATTTCTTAGGTATCAAAACCCAGGAGAAGAGGATTAGTTTACTTATATATGCATAAATTCTTTCAATGGCATTTTTTAACTCTAATGGGTCAGAAAGTGTGCTATGGAAACCTACTGGTGCCAAAGACAGTGCTCCATTTTTCTAGTGGTTTCTGAACAGAGACTACATCCATCAGGAGAACCAGCACCAAGGCAGTATTCAATATACTCATATATTGAAAATTAGAGAAAAATAGTTGCAAAATAAGATAATGCTGAAATCAAGGCATTTAACAAGTGCTTTAGAGGAGGGGACCTGATCACATCTGGCCCAGCGGCATGAGCTGGTATCAGTAAAGGATTTTGGACAGAATGTTTTAGACAAGGCTCTTTGATTTACAAGACAGCTTGTGCTATTCCCATTTCAGGAAATCTCCTTTGCAATTTCTCTATGTACCTACTGAAATCTCACTCATCATTCAAGATCCAGATTCAGTCTCAACTCTTCAGTGAAGCCACTCCCAACCTCAAAATCTTCTTACTCCAGGTTTCCAGAGTGTTTTATTTATACCCATATTTACATCCACATTCTCACGCTATGTCCTTATCACACATTAACGTCCTCTAGTTTCCTTATTTTGTGGAAGCACTAGTATAGCCCTTACTATGTGCCAGTCAGTATCCTAGTGGCTTTGCAATATTAATTCTCTTAATCCTCACAGTAATCCTACGTGTAATTTTACTATTTTCCTGACTTAACTGAAGCCCAGTTTTCTAAAATGCTGTCTTTTGCACTGTAGGGCAAGGTCCCTTGGAGAAGAAATGCATCATCTTCATCCTTATAATCTCAGTTTGTAGAACATGACTTAGCAAATTTTAGACTTTCAGTTTAATAAACAAATGCATATATAATGTTGAATAAAGAATGTTTGACAGACACCAGTTCAGATCAAAGAGACGCTACTCATTTAGGAGATACTTAGTTGAATTCATTTTTATATAACCTCACCTTAACATCTATAATGTTTAGTGAATTTTGTTCTTAGGAGGAAAAGCATAGAAATGATAGCTAGTAACAACTATTGTTCTAAAGCCCAAGGAAATCTCATTAAGATCTGGTTAACCCACTTACTTCAGAAAGACAAATTGCACATCACTCCAAAAAAATAAAGAAGAAGAAGAAAAAGATAGGAAAAGAAAGATATAGTATAGTACTTGCAGTTTTTTTGGTAAGAAATCTCAGTTCAAAGTTCAGTTTAAATCTCACTGTTTAATGTGTTCCCCAAGAACAAAGGACATCTGCTGTTAAAGCTGCTGAAGATGAGACCAACACATATCCTCATTGCCAATCACATCCTCACCAGGATGGGGTAAGACCCAGAGCACAGGAGCAGGGGCGATGTGGGCAAACCCTCCTTACCCACCTGCCTCCCACCATTTGGATGGACAAGATCTGGAAAGGATGATAATGCACAGATGGTGGCAGAGACCTCCGAAATGTATAGAACTGGATGAATGGTGTGCACTGTGTCTGAACCACAGTAAAATGCCATTAGGTACAAACAGTCTGGCCTCTGGGTCTCCTGAAACTTCCACCTCACTGTTTATTTTCAAGCACTGAAAATTAAGTCTGGTCTAGAGAACAGAGGAATTTGACTTTGGAAAATGCCAAAAGAACACCACCTCACCTTAAGTGATTACAACTTCATTCATTTGGGGGCAAGTCCCATTGTAAAATGCCAGCACCCCATAAGAAGGTAAATCTTAAGTCCTTATCAGCTAACACATGGTTTATCCAATAATTCCCTATAAGAGACTAGTCTGCCCACAGGTAAAGGTAAGAGAAGAATCCAGATGGTGCCAGAGAAAAGGAGAGCAGTGCTAGGAGAGGAAAAAACTCTTCCTGTTAAGAGTCAGGAAGAGCCGAAAGACCTGCATTGTGTTCTTCCCAGTTTTCCCAGGCTGGCTGTGTCACCAGGACAGGGCACTCAACCTGGAATTTCAGCTTCGATCTCACAACAGAGAGGTCACAGGAAGACCAACGGGAAGCCCAGAGATCTAGTTGATGTCCCATGGGCATGGATGAGTTTATTTAAGTAGCTCCAGGGAATCTAGATGAGGATGGAACAGAAAGTACCCATGCAGTATTCCCCAAGGAGCAAGAAAAGAGAAATCAGGGAATGGAGATGGTACACATATCTCTGGACACATGCTCAGTTGAGAAGTGGGCCAGGGTGGATTTGGTTGGAAAGAGCTAAGTGATGGCACCACCTTGTAGAAGGTAATGTTCTTTTGTCACATGTAAGGAAATGAGAAGTTGAAGGGAAGTTGGAAGAACCTATGTGTTGAGCAATGGGAGTGGAATAAAGTAATAAAGATCATTTCTGCCCAGTTCTCGGGTTTCCCCACAGTTGGATGCAATTGTCCTATGTGCTTGTGATCTCCAGGTCCACATCTGAGCTCTTTGTCTCCTATCCTTGGGGGTTCTTGGTGAATTCATAGATTCATCTTCTCATGAGCCTGGGGCTACCCTCACCTGGCAGGAGGTGGCCCCATGTGGTTTCTCCTACAGCTGAATACAGCAACTAATCTCCCAGCTGGCATGGACATGCAGAGGAGATGAACCCTTTAGAAGGTCCTCTCACCTGGGATGAGTCTCATTCTTTGGTCCTGTGCAGTTGGCTCCACTAGGAGGAAGGAGCAATTATGGCATGACGCAGTTAAGGTTCTGGAACAGAAGAACATCCTTTACCAGCCTCAGGCATCAGCCAGCTCGCCTGTGAATTTTGCATTTTAAGCACCTCAGATCTCAGCTTAATTAAGAGCATCACTGCTCCCAGAGCGATCTGCTGACACAAAAGCGGGCGAGGAAAAAAAAAAAAAAAAACACACAGCTTGGCTCAGCAAGCTGAGTTCCATTCCTTAAGCAAGCATTTAGGAGAACTGCTCCTGCCCAGCAGGGCACAAGTGCTGCTGAGGGAATGGGAACAGGGCAAAAGAGTCAGGCAGAGGTCCCAAGGCCACAGCATAGGGAGAGACCAGAGATACAGCCAGGGAGTTGGAGGGTAGCTTTATGACAACCTAGCACCAAGAGAGCAACATGCAGCCTCTCCGCAAATGCACAGGGTCACAGGTGAAGAGGGCCCAGCAAGGGAGCTGGTCCTAAAAATAAGTGTGGGGTTACTGAGACAACCAAATGTGAGGGTGTCTGGAAAGTGCTGAGCGGAGACTTGACATGTTCAGTAATTAGTAGCTACTACTGTTATTACAATGCAGCCCTCAACCTCACCCCACTCAGCTCCAGGGCTACCAACAAGTCCAAGCTAACCCAGCCAGAACTTGCTTTCTTCGGGTGGACCCAGCCCCTCCCCTCCTGGAAAAGCTAAGCCCCCAGAGAACTGATAGAAATGGTTAAGCTGAGCCTCAGTCCGTGCCTTCCTCTCTGACAGCTGCCTCTTGGGAGCACTTAGAAATGCAAAGAGCCCAACTGAAAGCTACCTGGTTAAGAACCACAATACATGAAAAGATGCTCAACATCACTCACTATCAGAGAAATGCAAATCAAACCCACAATGAGGTACTATCTCATGCCAGTCAGAATGACTGCTATCAAAAAGTCTCCAAACAATAAATGCTGGAGAGGGTGTGGAGAAAAGGGAACCCTCTTACACTGTTGGTGGGAATGCAAACTAGTACAGCCACTATGGAGAACAGTGTGGAAATTCCTTAAAAAACTGGAAATAGAACTGCCATACGACCCGGCAATCCCACTGCTGGGCATACACACCAAAGAAACCAAAATTGAAAGAGACATGTGTACCCCAATGTTCATCGCAGCACTGTTTATAATAGCCAGGACATGGAAGCAACCTAGATGTCCATCAGCAGACGAATGGATAAGAAAGCTGTGGTACATACATACAATGAAATATTACTCAGCTATTAAAAAGAATACGTTTGAATCAGTTCTAATGAGGTGGGTGAAACTGGAGCCTATTATTCAGAGTGAAGTAAGCCAGAAAGAAAAACACCAATACAGTATACTAATGCATAGATATGGAATTTAGAAAGGAGGTAATGATGACCCTATATGCAAGACAGCAAAAGAGACACAGATGTAAAGAACAGACTTTTGGACTCTGTGGGAGAAGGTGAGGGTGGGATGATTTGAGAGAATAGTACTGAAACATGTATATTATCATATGTGAAATAGATCATCAGTCCAGGTTTGATGCATGAGACATGGCGCTCAGGGCCGGTGCATTGGAATGACCCTGAGGGATGGGATAGGGAGGGAGGTAGGAGGGGGTTCAGGATGGGGGACACATGTACACATGGCTGATTCATGTCAATGTATGGCAAAAACCACTACAATATTGTAAAGTAATTACCCTTCAATTAAAATAATTAATTAAAACAAAAAGAACCATAATACATCTTTCTCCTGCCGCACCTCTCGGACCCATGCAAGGGGATATGCCTTCAGAATACACTTTTCTCAGTTAAAAAGATGACATTTTGTCTTCAAAGGAACTAAGCTGGACTCATCTGGAGCTATGAGATAGGAGAAGAGCGGGAAGAGGAGCTGGTGCTTCATTGGAGAGGCTGGATAGCAAGGGAGGTGATGAAGGTGCACACTGGAGTCAGTCCACCTGAAGCTGAGCCCCAACCTTGTCTCTCCTTAACCATGGCTTCCAGCAATCATTAATCTCATTTTCCCAGTAAGAACAGCATTATATACCTGATAGGGTTTTGTGAGTGTTAAAAGAGCTAATACATTAAACAGGCTTAAAAATAGTAGCATAGTTTCTCTCCTTATGTATTAATATCTATTATCATCAAAAATTATGGATCCATAACAATACTAGAGTTGGACACGACTGAAGTGACTTACCAGCAGCAGCAGCAACAATACTTGAGTAGAAGCTATGATAACTCTCACTTTGCAGATGAGGAAACTGAGGCATTGAGCCCAAGTAGCACAGTCAGTAAATGGCAGGCCTGGGGACTGAACCCAGAGTCAGTGATGTCCACTGAGCAACAGGGGCTCCTAAACACTACCCTTTACAAATTGGGTTAAGGGGCTCTTGTTCAACATCACATTAAATAAATGATTATTCCTCAGGTACCAAGATTTTTATACAGACTTATTTCCTGGTAATAAAATCTACCCATATAAACCAAGCCATTTTCACAAGCACTTACCGTCTTGGCCATATGCCTGCTATCTCCTTCTGAATCTACAAATTAAAGTGCAATTTCTAGTCCCCCATCCCAAATATAAAGTCAGTCTTTCTGGAGTGGAGCCAAGGAATCTTCATTTTTAACCAAGACCCCGATGTGTACACATCGTTCTCATGACCACCCTTCCCATTACAGTTCTCCTGCACTCCAAAGTTGGAAGCTATAGCTGCGGGTTGTATCTCCCCAGATTTGTTTAGTTTTTCACACATCTTGAATAGGTCCCTGAAATGTTATCCATAGATTTCAGAACATCAGATTTTTTTAAAAAGGGGGGTGGGGTGGGGGGAACTATAGCACTCCTTGATTTGTCTTTTATAAGCAACACACTTAACTGGTGTACAGATGCAGAATTCGTGGAAGGTGCAGGTTGAAAGAAATCCCACAGCTACCATTTATCCAGGCTGTTTCCATTAGGAAAGAAAACATTAACTTCGTAATTATCCCCACAACTCCAGTTCTGCAATGGTTCTTTTAATCACTTGTTGAGGATGGAAAAGTTAACACTTTCCAGGGAAGCAAAAGAACTTATCCTTGTCCTAAGAGGTGCTGTGTGGTGATCTGTGATCTGGAGGTCAAAATTCTGTGAACACACCTGCCAGATACAAATACTCCCTTCTTCCTTCAATGGAAAATTACCACAAGGAGTTTTTTTTTTTATTTTTTTATTCCTAGAGCATGCTATTCCAAACAAAACATGTTGTCTAAATCACTCAAAAAGCATAAAGACTGGGTGTTCATGGAACACCCAGTCTCATGACATCCCACAAAACTCTTAATCCAGCCACGCAACTGAACTCTGATAGTAAATCACCATGTGTCAAGAGAAGGTTTGTTCTAATAATGAAGCAAAAAGTAATAATAATGAGCATTCACTAGCACTTAATTCCTAAGCTCTATGCTCACTGCTTTTCATAATTAACTGATACAGTGTAAAGAACCATGAAGAAGGGGGGAGCTGCTCACCTTTGAAAAATTACAAGGAGTTCACAGCAAACTTGTCCCGGTGAAATGTATAGTATGCAATTTACCAGTTGTCACGGTCCTTCCCCTGGGTGTCTAGTAAGCTGTTCCTGGCCCCCAACCCCCTTGATTGTGACACCCCTCCAGCTGCCCTGCCAGATGGTCTTTGCTGGTCAACTGCAAGATACATGAACAGATAATTCCTTCAGTCTGCTGGAAGCTCTCTGTAGGATGTTCTTCCAACACAGCACTTACAGGATTTTAGTTTGGGGTTGGGAGGCAGGGAGAGGGTGGTAGAATTACTCCAAGTTGAAAATGAAGAGAAACAGTACATGCATCTGGCCATCTCCAATTAAACACCAGCTCCTGGTTTAGGAGTGGTCTGAGCCTACAGCATTTGAGTTGTTTTTCCCCTGAGCTATTAGGATATTCATTATTTCAAATAAAAATCTACAAGCAAGCTGCATAATAAAGAGAGTGAATCTTGCTTTTCTACCAACCTGATTGTGGAATATGTTTGGCTTATTATCTTATTTAATTGTCTAAGGAAACTGTTTTGTCTCATTTGTTGAAATTTATAATACTTGGATCCTTTTCTCTGTTTGCAGAGCAAGGCAGAACATTTTGGCATTGAAGAATGCGTATTTGATCTATGAAGTATATAGTCTTTTGAATATGTATCCTCACTATGGTGGAGAATTTATTTATTCAGAGGTTCATTAGTTTAAAGTAGAATGTCCTTTGGATGGGAATCAATAAAATATTTATTCTATAAGAAGAAGTGTCTTTGTACATAGGGACAGAAGGAGAGGAGCCATCCAACTCATTGGATAAGGAATCTACTCTTCCCCAGAAGTAGTTTCTTCATAGACAGTACTGTGGTGGTGGTAACGATAATGATAATACTGGAGAGGTGGAGGGGAGCAGCAGAAGGGGGGAGAAAAGGGAGGAATAAGAGAAAAGAGAATTAAAGAAACAAACGAACTGGACTTTTCAGTGCCTCAGACCTAGGTTCAAATTAAATTCTGCTGCTACAGCTCTGTACTTCATTTTTCTTATCTATACAATAGTTACTACTACTTCACAAGGTTATAGAAAGAATTAAATAGGCTAGTTGTATATAAGGCTTCTGACCCATAACAGCTTACAAAATTAGTTCTTGCTAGAATTAGGGTTGCTAGGTAAAATACAGGATACCAGGTCTGTCAGTTTCCTATTGCAGGGGTAACAAATTACCACAAGCTTAATGACTTTAAACAACATAAATACATTATCTTGCAATTCTGGAGGTTAGAAGTCTGAAATGGGACTGCATGGTTGTGGCTTCTTCTGGAAATTATGGAGGGTAATTTTCTTGCCTTTTCTGGCTACTAGAGGCCACCTGCATGCCTTGACTCATAGCTTCTTCCTCCATCTTTAAAGCCAGCCACAAAGCATTTTCTCTACTCTTTGACCCGATTCCATTCTTCAGTCTTCACCCTTACAAGTATCCTTGTGATTATCTAGTCCACTCAGACTATTAAAGAAAATCTCACCTCAAGACTCTTATTCATATCTGATAAGTTCTTCTGCCATATAAGGTAACATGCAAATATTCTGGGACTTCAGACTTGGAAAACTTTGGAGGCCACTGGTCAGCCTAGTACAATCCACTCTCTGGCTCCCAAAGATTCACATCCGTCTCTTATGCAAAATACAGTTACCTAATCCTAACATCTCTAAATGTCTCAATGCATTGCAGCACTAAACCAGGTTCGATGCACGATACTGGATGCTTGGGGCTGGTACACTGGGACGACCCAGAGGGATGGTATAGGGAGGGAGGAGGGAGGAGGGTTCAGGATGGGGAACACATGTATACCTGTGGTGGATACATTTCGATATATGGCAAAACCAATACAATATTGTAAAGTTAAAAAATAAAATAAAATTTAAAACAAAACAAAACAAAAAGACAAAAAAAAAAAAAAATCTCATTTAAATATCATCAACTCAAAAGTCCTAAATCTCATTCCTTAAATTATGTTTAGGTCATAAATCTTAGTATAATTCATTTGAGGCAAAATTTTTCTGTCTGTGGATCTGTGAAAATAAAAATAAGTTGTTCAGTAGCTAAGTCACGTCTGACTCTGTGACCGCATGGACTGCAGCACACCAGGCTTCCCTGTCCTTGGCTATCTCCCAGAGTTTGCTCAAATTCATGTCCATTGAGTCAATGATGCCATCCAACCAGCTTATCTTCTGTCATCCCCTTCTTCTCCTGCCTTCAATCTTTCCCAGCATCAGGGTCTTGTCCAATGAGTCAGCCCTTTGCAACATGTGGCCAAAGAATTGGAGCTTCAGCTTCAGCATCAGTTTTTTCAATGCATATTCAGGGTTGATTTCTTTTGGAATTGACTGGTTTGATCTCCTTGCTGTCCAAGGGACTCTCAAGATGTAATTCTAAAATACAGTTGTGGGACAGATATAGGATAAGATTTATAGTTATTTTTGTTCAAAAATAGAGGTAAGGGATGGAACAAAAACAAAAAAATCACTGGTTGCAAGAAATACTGAGCTCCAACTAGGAAAAAATCATTAGGTTTCAAGCCCTGAGAATAATCCTCTGTGGTTCATAGCTCTGCCCTCTGGACCCTCTGTTCCATCCTCTGGGTATGAGGCTCTGCCCTCAGCTTCACTGCATGGCTCATCCTTCCTCTTTCATGAAGTATAGAACATATTTGCAGCTGAGTAATTTTTAAGCCTATTTCCTGCACATAGAAATGTTGAGTCTGACTGCTTTCTTTCATTCCCTCTTGTAATCCAAGCAGTCAGTATCTCTGATGCTATAACTCAAGAATATTGTGAGTATCCTATATGTTTCTTAAGGATTCACTTCATTAGACAAAAGGCTCCTTCAGAGAGCCTTCGAAGTCATCTCATCTCTATTTTTGACTTCCCCTGAGATGACTGAAGGGATCCATGAGTCACAGGCATAATCTCTTCAAAGAGACCTCATCTGATTGAATTTGGACCTGGTGATCCTTCCAAGGAAGGATTAAAAGGTTGGTGAGCCACTCCTTTGTTTTTTTTTTCTCCAGTACATGCTTTCCTGTCATTAAATCTATTGTAGCATCTTTGCAATCTGAATAGCCTGAGAATTTCCCAGATCAAGTCTTGGCTCTCTTTTGTTTAGAGTTCTTCCCTCAATCTAGCTCTTTCCTCTCACATTTTACTGTATGCAGCAAGAAGAAACCAGGCTACACATTCAACACTTTATGCTTAGAGATCACAGCTAAATATTCAAGTTCATCCCTCACAAGTTCTGCCTTTCACATAGCAGGACACAACTGAGCTGAATTTTCTTTCACTAGATGTATAAAAGAGTCCCCTTTACTTCAGTTTGTAATAACACCCAGTTGAACTCAAATTTCATATTAACAATAGTATTTGGTACAAGTATGCCCCGAACACTATACACTTAAACAATAATAATTTTAAATTTTATCTAAAATTCAAATGTACTGGGCATCCTGAATTTTTATTTGCTAAATCTGATTTCAACTAGGTGATCCAGAGGGTTCTGAGAAAATAGCATACAGAATGGGGAAACTCTGGAAGTAGAAAAGAAAATAGAAGAAATGCACAGCTTAAAGCTGTCTGGAAGGGCACGCCTTATTAAGGAGCTATGGCAGGGGGGCCTGGAACAGACAGAGAGATAACTAAGGGTTCAGAAAAGGTGAGATCTGGAGGGAGGGATGGGGATTAATCTGGAAGAACTGGAGCACTGAGAATGAACACATCTCACCTCATTATTTTGCTAAGGATCACACCTGCCAACAGACCCTCATTTTATCAACACTTATATGCAGAGGAGGAAAGGTATTTTTCATCATTCTCTTGGCCCCCTGTGGCTAGACACAGAGAGAGAGAGAAAGTGGAAGCATGCAAGCTCATCTACGTGCATGGTAGTGCCATAATGATTTCAGTCAAACTTATTAATGAAAACTTCTTCCTTGATGGGAAGCCAATTCTATAGACCAAGGTAAATAATTTTTTTTTTCAATTAGCTAACTACCATGAATGTAAATATGGGTCAGGTTGTCTCACATGAAAAATATATATTGCTAATACTACCCTGTATAGAACAATTGATTGGTTCAGGATTGAGAAAGGAATGCGACGGGACTGTCTGTTGTTACCTTGTTTGTTTAACTTATAGACTGAGCACATCATGAGAAATGCTGGGCTGGATGAGTTACAAGCTACAATCAAGATAGGTGGGAGAAGCATCAACAACCTCGGATATGCAGATGATACCACTCTAATGGCAGAAAGCAAAGAAGAATTAAAGAACCTCTTGATGAGGGTGAAGGAGGAGAGTGAAAAAGCGGCTTAAAACTAAATATTAAAAAAACTAAGATCATGGCATCCAGCCCCATTACTTCATGGCAAATATTAGGGGAAGAGTGGAAGCAGTGACAGATTTCCTCTTCTTGGGCTCTAAAATCACTATGGATGGTGACTGCAGCCATGAAATCAGATGGCAATTGCTTCTTGGCAGGAAAGCTATGACAAACCCAGGCAGTGTGTTGAAAAGCAGAGACATCACTCTGCTGACAAAGGTCAAGACTATGGTCTTCCCAGTGGTCACGTACAATTGTGAGAGCTGTACTATAAAGAAGTCAGAGCACCAAGAATTGTTACCTTCGAACTGTGGTGCTAGAGAAGACTCCTAAGACAATCCTTGGACAGCGAGGAGGTCAAACCAGTCAATCTTAAAGGAAATCAACCCTGAATACTCATAAGAAGGACTGAATGCAGAAGCTGAAACTCCAGTATTTTGGTCACCCGATGCAAACAGCTGACTCATTGGAAAAGTCCCTGATGCTGGGTAAGATTGAGGGCAGAAGGAGAAGAGGGTGTCAAAGGATGAGATGGCTGATGGCTGATCACTGATGCAATGGACATGAACTTGGGCAAACTTCAGGGGATGGTGAGGGACAGGAGGCCTGGCTTGCTCAAGTCCCTGAGGTCACAGTCAGACATGACTGGGTGACTGAACAACAACAATACCACTTTACATGTGACTTTTCCAAAGCAAAAAGGAGTTTCAAGTTTATCAGTGTTGTCCACTACACTTCATGGTTTGCTTCACTGCTTCCCTCACCCCACCACCAAAAGCAGGAAAGCATTTCAATCTGTAATGTTTTAAACTTCCCAATTCTCTTAAGAGGTTAGCAGTATGGCACTTAGCTTCAAGGCACTGTATCGCTATTTCAGCTACAAACCACTTTGCACGATCATCTTCATACTAGAAACTGAACAGGAGTTGGGATAGGAAGACTTGGCTGGTGCCTCTCCTGATTTCTTCTTCCAAATGTAGCTTTCAGAGGAAGCTTCATCTTAATAATAACAGCAGCACTTGTATAGTTCTCTGTGTCAGGCGTTTTTCTAAGCACTTTGCATCTATCAACTCACTTCTCAACACAACCCTGTAAGGAAAAGACTAGTCTCAGCATTATGTTATTAATGAGGACTGAGCACAGGTATTTAATAATTTGCCCAGGGTCACAAAGTTATAAATGGCAAGCTGGTTCCAACACATGTGCTCCTTAGTTCTCTGCTCCCTGCCTCTCTCACTGTTTGAAATGAATTTCAAAAACATCAGGCACATCTGTAAGCAAACACTAATGAAAAGACTCATCCAGCAGATGTAAGTGGAAAGAATGCTAGTATATGTAAGAACACCTTGTCTCAAACATACTCGCTGATTTAATGTCATGGAAATAGTCCTTAGTTGGTTAAAAACTTGAGTTCTGAAGTGAGACTCACCTATGTTTCTGTTCTGGTTATCCCCTTGATCATGCAACTTTGGCTAACTCTTTATCACTCTAAGCCTTGACTTTCTCATCAATAAAATGGGAACAATACTAGAAAGTATTTGTAGAATTGATGTTAAAATTATAAATTCTTATCATTGACACTATTATTTTTCTAACACTTATACAGTGCATTTGTATGAGAGAAGAATACATTTGTGTATTAAATAATACTGGGAGTACCAATGAAGACTATGTAACAGACAGGAATGCTTCAGATTCAGTGAAAGCATTTCAAGAATCCAAAGGCAAATATGATGGCACTGAAAGAGACATACAGATCGTTAGAGGAAAAATGAGAAAAGAGCTGCAGCGATTTAATCTTCAGAAGGTGGAAAAAAAAGATGAACTAGCAGTGCTAGTCAAAGGCATGAAGGACCCTTATTATACAGCTGCCTCTTATCTTCATTAAGCCCAGAAAATTTAATTTGGATATACATTCTTGCTGGAAAAACTTCAGGTCACTGATAAAGCATAGGAGTGGGTCATCCTGGGAGACTAATTCCTTTCCTGGTGGAAATCTTCTAAAAAAGGAATTTTATATCTACCTGGAATAATATGAGTACAATCTGGCCTAGAGATGAGGAAATAAATGAGCCAGAGGATTCCATTTATTGAAAGAACATTTACATTACAATGTTAAATAATTATCATTATAGAAAAAAGATTTTTTTATATACAGTTTATTTTTCTGGCACTGTATTGAATGGTTGTGAGCTGATTTCTTTTTTCTTATTTTAGTTGATAGAAGTACTTTAAAAAAAACTTTTAATCAAAGTATCCATCCCCTATTTCTTCTTCAGTAATGTAACTGTCTCACGGCTATCAGTTTTATTTAGTTGCATATGTTTAACCTTCTTAATTCTGCTCTTAAGTTTGGAGGTTAGATTCTTTTTAAAATATGTTTTCCTTTTTATTATTGGAAAAATATGTATCTTAAATATAAACGTTTTTTTTTAAATAAAGGCTAAAGTCAAAAGAATAAAACACTCTTCAATGAATGTACAAATGCTTTTCTTCTTGAACAGTGAGAATGCTTCATGTTGGAGATAGTATGGTAAACCAGGCAAGTTTATCCACTGCTGGTCAAAGTGCTGGTACAGTGGATTCTATCATTTTGGAAGATGCTTTGCCAGAATCACTCAACAGTATTAAAATTTTCATACCATTTTATTCAGTAATTCTAATTCTGAGACTGTCTTAAAAAAAACTATCCTAAAGAAAGAATGAACTTTTTACTTAAAGATGTTCATCAAAGCATTTTTAAGCACATCGAATAGACAATAAACTAAGTGTACAGTTTTTATCCTCCACATTAATTAAAAGTTATGGGCTCTGAAAATAATACTTTTAAAATGGGCCTTTTGCTTAAAATCATCCCTTGGCTTTCTCAACATCACTGAAGGCCAGGACTCATTCCAATAAGATAGTGGAGAACCAGCATCAGGGACTTTGTGTTAAAGAAATTACTTTGTTGTTCTCTTCTTTTAGAAGAGACAAATTACAGGAAAATAAGATCGAGTGAGGAAATTTGTTTTCAAAGGAAACTTTTCCACAAAATATCCTGGAGTTACTGGTTTCACCCCAATCTCGTACTCTGCCTTCATCTTTGTTTTAATACCAGAAAGACTTTGTGGTCAGAGTGCAAATCTGCAAGGTTCTCCTTCAACAAAGGAGCCTTCCATTCTACACAGCAGGCACTACAAGAGGGAAAGCAGAAGAGTCAGCTTTATAAGGATTTCCAATGTGCACTAACAACTTTTAAAAAGGTGTTTCTGGTCAAATCAGAGTTACAAAAACACTCTTTTTCTGAGCTGTTCATATTTCTACTAACTTGGATAAAGGGAACGTATACATGGGAATGTCAAATGCTTAGCAATTTTGGGGGAAGAGAAACAACTGAGTTTAGAAGTCCACATTTCAGATTATTGAAATCTCTAAATTCACATCAACATCACACCCCTCCTGTCAGTGTACATGGACAAAGTACATAGCCAAAGGGGAAGGAGGGGTCTAATTCTCTGTTGGGGATAATATGGTCTGTACTTCAGGAGAGGATTATAGCTTATGCAAACAGTGGACTGGAAGGGACAGTGGTTTCTCTCAGTCCTTCTCTGAGCATCAGAGCACATATCAGTTGATCCATTAAAGTTACTGATCCTGTGTGTATTACCATATGTGAAATAGATGACCAGTGCAAGTTGGATGCATGAAGCAGGGCACTCAAAGCCGGTGCACTGGGACAACCCAGAGGAATGGGATGGGGAGGGAGGTTGGAGGAAGGTTCAGGACAGGGGGACACAAGTACACCCATGGCTGATTCATGTCAATGTATGGCGAAAACCACAACAGTGTAAAGTAATTAGCCTCCAATTAAAATAATTAATTTAAAAGAAAAAGTTAGTGATCCTGGAGAGGGTATCCATACTCCAGGCTTTATAGCAACCAAAACTTTCCAGCAAATGGGTGATTCTTTCCTGTAAAATGTACCACATGCATTTTTCTAAGCTGTGAACTTATTTATTCTTACACATTCACTCATACATAATATAGGGGTAGTTGTGAAATAAGCTTGGGCTCTTCCTTACCAGGTAACTGGTAAAACCCCTGATCAGCTATGATTCTGAGAACTGTCTCTACTGAGACCCCATCTGAATATTCTTTTGTTCCTCACTGTGGTTTTACTTTTCATTATCTCTCCCTTCCGCTTCTGCCACTCCAATCTGATCTCAGTTGAAAAGGACTATTCCTTAGACCAAGACTGATCAAGACTTTTTACACCAGTTTACATGAATTCCTCTTTCCTCTGTCTGCACTTTCATGAGTTCAGAGCTTTCACTGACACACTTTTGCAGCTCTAGGTCCTTCCTTCATTCAATGTCCCTTCTATCCTGGTATATGTTCTGCAAAAGACTTGCTGCTGCCCATTACCAAAGATTTCTCACCACTACTACCATCATGTCAGGAATTGGCCACATAACCACTATAAGTCCATTTCTCCTTGACTTATATAGTTGTCCTTAATTTTAGTGAAGCACTGGATTTGTTCTGAGTAAAATTTCATGCAGCCTGAGGATCCCAGGAGAATACAACTAAGATTGCTTCCAAAGTAGGCCCATAAATATATTGTGAACAACAAGAATTTTCTCTACCATAAGGAATATAAAAGGAAAGAAAAGAAAAAGTTGCTAAGTTCCAAGGTTAGAACACTTCTGGAGGACAATTTTTCCTGTATTTACTTCAATAAAGGAAGGATGACACCCCCACAGATTATTTGGCACTTTCCATGGTGCAGAAAACAATTAACTAACTTTAGAATCTCAGTTTAGAAGGTTGTTTAACTAATCAGTGGCAGTTATATCTGTATTAATAATTTTTAATTATTTTAATAATTACGCTCAAACTACATGAAAACATGCTAAACACAAATGTTTTTAGATAATAAAATAGTAATTATATTTAAAATAAATAACACTTTTTAAAATTTATTTTACTATAGATTTCTTTTTAAACAACCACACAAAAGGATGTCATTTATTCAACAAATATTTACTGGACTTCAACTGTGTGCCAGGCACTGAGTTAGGAACCAAGTTACAAAGGTGACTATGACACAGACCTTAATGAAGAGAATGGAGTGGACACTAAGAGATGTTTGTGTAAGTTTCAATCACAGCCAGAGGAAGTGCAACTCACGGGAGAGATCAGAGTGGAGGAGGTGGCAGCTGAGCTGCCCAAGGCTGCATGACCAGGAGGAGCCTATTGCAGAGTCCAAGCACCAGATGATTAGAAGAGGAATGAAGACATGAGTGGTTTGAAGCAGGAGTTCCTGGTAGCTAACTGGATGTAGGAAAAGGAAGAGTAGAGGAATCTTAGCCTAGGAAGTAGATGGCAATACCAACATCCCAGATAGACTTTGAGCAAAGTTAGGCCATCACTTCATGAGAAATAGATGGGGAAACAGTGGAAAGAGTGTCAGACTTTGTTTTTTGGGGCTCCAAAATCATTGCAGATGGTGACTGCAGCCATGAAGTTAAAAAACCCTTGCTTCTTGGAAGGAAAGTTATGACCAAACTAGATGCATGTTCAAAAGCAGAGATATTACTTTGTCCATCTAGTCAAGGCTATGATTTAACTTCCAGTGGTCATGTATGGATGTGAGAGTTGGACTGTGAAGAAAGCTGAGTGCCGAAGAATTGGTGCTTTTGAACTGTGGTGTTGGAGAAGATTCTTGAGAGCCCCTTGGACTGCAAGGAGATCCAACCAGTCCATCCTAAAGGAGATCAGCCTGGGTGTTCATTGGAAGGACTGATGCTGAGGCTGAAACTCCAATACTTTGGCCACCTCATGTGAAGAGTTGACTCATTGGAAAAGACTCTGATGCTGGGAGGGATTGGGGGCAGGAGGAGAAGGGGACAACAAAGGAAGAGACAGCTGGATGGCATCACCGACTCAATGGACATGAGTTTGAGTTGGTGATGGACAGGGAGGCCTGGCATGCTGCAATTCATGGGGTCGCAAAGAGTCAGACATGACTGAGCGACTGAACTGAGGACTGAGGGGTAAGTAAGATGATTTCACCCTTATTTTACATGCAAGGAAACTGACTCTCAAAATGTCTAAAAACCTACCCAAAAGTCACACTAGTTGTTAGCAGCCAGGCTGGAATTCAAGTATATTTTGGCTGCCTCCAAATTTATGCTCTTTTCATTGATCCAACCTGCTTTTTCAGTCCTTTTGTAGGAAAACTAAATGGGTAGCAGCATAATTTTGTTGAAGAGATGGTAAGTGGTATTTACCAAATGAAAAGTTAGTTCCTTTCTATTCTTGGGCTCACCAGAAAAGATACCAAATCTCAAGCTATTTTTCTCCTCCTCAGCACTCCTTCTCCCTTTTAATCCTACTTTTCCTATTAGATTCCCTACAGAACATTAAGCCCCAGAAAGGAAAAGTGCTAAAAGACCCTCATACAACTCAGGATAAGTATCATTATCTGCAAACTACATAGTTGTCTCCATCACACAGTTTTAAAGGCCTGATAAAATTGTGTTTTTGTATTGTTGCTCTCATGGTATCTCCAAAAGCAGACGCAGCCTGTAACGTCAGCAGGGGAGAGGACACACATTTTGCTGACAGCAGAGCTCACGCATAAATCTCACATACTGAGTGGAAACTAAATTCAGATTTTAAATCAACTGACTTCTCCAGAGGTTGGGATTATTGAACAAATGAGAAAAGATGTATCCCTTTTTTAACTCATTTTTAAAAAATTGTTACAATCCTTTACACTTTACTGGAAGATGGCAAGGCACAAATTTTTAACCATCACACATTTTTTACGTTGAACTTCAAGTATAAAGAGAAGATTAGAGAGTAAACTAAATTTTAATATGTTCCTTATTTACCCCAAGTCTATTTGTGTAAATCATGTGTGTATATTTAACTTCTTTGCTAAAATTAGAGATTGTCCAAAAGAGTTGTAGAGAATTTCAGTACTTTAATACCTAGAAGTTTTTAGAAAACGTTTGAAGTCACTATGGCAATCTCTTAATAAATAAATGATCTAATGCTGAAGAAATTATTCCATTGACCCCTATAAATTTCACCACAGTTCATTTATGTGAACATAGTTCAAAGATTGTCATTTTTATTCACCTAATTTATTGATACTGATTAGTTCAAATAGTGCATTGAAAATACACTGTAAAGGAAATGTCCCAAGGAGAATTACAAAACATTTCATTTACCAAGATTACGCTTATCTCTAGAGAGTTCTCAGTAGAAAATAAAGTAAAACCTTCTGATAAAATCCAAAACCTGAGGAACACCATTGTGACTTGCAGTACACCGTGTGACTTGCTCTATTTCATCCATGTGAAATAATTTCTTCTTATTGTTTTTATTTTTCCAACAAATATTTACAGAGCTTATACTTACTTAACTAAGTTTGTCTAGTTCTTCATGAGGTGTTCATGAGGTATTTCTCAGCCAGTGTGAGATATTTTGCCTAAACTATTCATTTCCGATATTCACCTAAGACACTGGACATGAAGTATGTGGACACTGTAGCTGCTTAAGCAAGTTGTTTTGGATGACTAATGATGAACACCTTTGAGGAGTTTATTCAGTGGAGAAAAAAGCTTTCCAGAGGTCATGAAGTCTTCAAGGATGGATACCAGGCCAACATGAATACAATCTAAGAATCGTACATTAGTGTAAACCCTGGGTTTGCTCCTGAGGGCCAGTGTAACTTTCTATTTTCTGGGATAAGGATGCTAAAATGAATAATGGAAGATTTTTCATAGGAAGCTTATCTTGAAACTAACCTGTCAAACCCTTAAAATTAATATTATAAAATCCTAGTCCCCAGAGACTGGATAACAGAAACTGGAAGTATTTTTGCAGTAACAGATTGTTTTTCCCTCTGTGCATAAACTTACCCCACCAAGCATCACAGTCATTCCAAATCACAAGGTATTATGGGAGAAGTACTGCTCGGTGTACAGATTCCCACTAGAACACTCTCAGAGAAAGAGACTTTTAGAGACCATGCTTATTGCAATGTTCATTTAACTGTAAGCCAAAGTCCACGCTTACTTCCAGGGAGAGCCAAAACTGAGTTAACCAAATATTATGAAAAGTGAGATAGAAGTTTCTATGAGTAAGAGTTAATAATAGCATGTTTCATTTCTGCCTCACTCCTAAAATTCACCTGGGGATGAAAACATTAGCTGCAGAACCCACCACTTACCTGTTTTAAAGTCTTCAATAAGGGTTTTTTTTTAAAGAATAGGGAAATGCTTTTGAGTAATGGCTCACTGTAAACAGCAGAACATCACAAACATTAAAGTTTAGCAATTAAGTGTGATGGATGTCAATATTCATAATGTTCTTTCTTTATATAATATGTGGGTAAACATTTTTTTCTATATTATTCACACCCTTTTTTGTATGACTGAAATATAGTTCTGGAAGGGTGATTCTGGGTGTGATGGAGTATATTTACTCTATCTCTTCCAGTGAATAGCACTATAAATCTCCACAATATGTATAAAGAACTATTTAAGGAGTCTGGAAAGTGAATATCTTAATCAAAATCCTAGGAAGTATACAACATTGAAAAGCACACCAAAAAAAATCCTAAAAGTTATTTTGTGGATATAACAAACTGATTTTAAAGTTTATATGGACAGATGAAAGACCAGATAACCAACACAATACTGAAGGAGAACAAAGTTGGAGGGCTGATGCTACCTGACTTCAAAACTTACTACAAATATACAGTAATCAAGACAGTTTGGTATTGGCAAAATAATAGATCAGTGAAACAGAATAGAGAGCTCAGAAATAAACCCCCCTAAACATAGACAGCTGATTTTTGACAAAGACACAAAAGCAAAGCAATGAATAAAAGATAGTCCTTTCAACAAATGGTGCTAAAACAACAGGATATCCACATTCCAAGACAATGAAACTATACACAGGCCTTATACTTCTCACAAAATTAACTCAAAAATGGATCATAAACTCCATAAAATACAAAGCTATAAAATCCCTGGAAGATAATATAGGAGAAAATCTAGATGACTTTGGATACAGCAATGGATTTTAGACATAATACCAAAGACACAATTCATAAAGCAAAGTGATAATCTTATTTCATTCAAGTTATAAGTTTTGTCCTATAAATGAAAATGAGAAAAAAGAGAATGAAAACACAAGCCATAGAGTGGGGAAAAAAAATGTTTGCAAAAGATTCACCTGATAAAGGATGGTTGTCCAAAATATACTAAGAACACTAAAAATTCAGCAATAAGAAAAAACAATCCAATTTTTTTAATGGGCCAAATATCTTAACAGATGCCTCATCAGAGAAGCTAATCAAGCACATGGAAAGGTGTGCTACATCATATGTCATCACATTCATCATTCAGTCCTCTCTGATGTTTTGCAACCCCATGGACTCTAGTTCACCAGGCTCCTCTGTCCATGGAATTCTCCAGGCAAGAATATTGGAGTGGGTTGCCATGCCCTTCTCCAGGGGATCTTCCCAACCCAGGGATCGAACTCAGGTCTCCTGTATTGCAGGCAGATTCTTTACTGTGTGAGCCAACAGGAAGCACCTCATACGTCATCAGGGAAATGCAAATTAAAACAATGAGATACCACTTTACATCTATCCGAATGGCCAAAATCCATAGACTAACACCACCAAATTCTGTAAGAATGTGGAGAAACAGCAACTGTCACACATTGATGGTGGTACTACAAAATGATACTGCTACTTTAGAAGATGTTTGACATCTTACAAAACTAAACATACTCTTATGATACAATCCAGCAATCACTAGACTTAGAACTTACCCAATAGAGCTGAAATTTGTGTCCACACAAAAACTTGCACAAGAATGTTTACAGCAGCTTTACTCATAATTGTCAAAACTTGGAAGCCACCAAAATGTCATCCACCTACTTTTGATCACCTATTTTTCCATAAGTGAACAGAAAAATAATCTGTGGTGCATCTGTGCTGGAGTATTGGGTGATGTGTCCTGTGCTTAGTCGCTCAGTCATGTCCAACTCTTTGCAACCACATGGACTTTAGCCCACCAGGCTCTGTCCATGGGGATTTTCCAGGCAAGAATACTGGAGTGGGTTGCCATGCCCTCCTCCAAGGTGCTGAAATATTACTCAACACTAAAATGAAATTAGCTATTAAGCCATGAAAAGACATGGAAGAATCTAAAATGCATATAACTAAGTGAAAGAAGTCAATCTAAAAAGCCTATACACTGTATGATACTAACTACAATTGATCCATGAACAACATGGGGGTTGGGGACATCAGCCCTCCAAATTGTCAAAAATCTGCTTGTAGTCAGACTACTGTGTCCACATTTCCTTCTTCATATCCACAGATTCAATCAACAGTAGTTCAGATCATGAACTACTATGGTAGTTACTGTTGAGAAAACTCCACATATAACTGGCCCCATGTATTTCAAACTTGTGTTGTTCAAGGGTCAAATGACATTATTGAAAAGGCAAATCAATGAAGATAGTAAAAAATACAAAATACTAGTTACTTTCAGGGGTTGCAGTGTGGGAAAGGATGAACAGGTTGAACACGTGTATATTTAGGACAGTGAAAATACTTTGGATGATACCACAGCAATGGATACATGTCATATAAATTTGTTGAAATCTTCAAAATGTACACATTAGGAGTGAACACTCAGGGAAACTATGGACTTTGGGAATTATGATTCCCAATTATGATGTGCCAATATAGGCTTATCAATTGTAACAATATACCACTGTGGTAAGTAATGTTGATAATGTAGGAAGATATGCATTTGTAGAGGCTGAGGATACACAGGAAATTTCTGTCCTTTCCTCTCCATTTTGTGGTTAACCTAACCTGCTCTGAAAAAATAAAGTCTTTAAAAAAAAAAAAAAAAAAAAGTAGCAGGTAGATTGGAACAGAACACCAAAATCTGAAGTACTAATGAACTGATAGTGAGTTTACTAATTTTCCCCCGGGGATCCCCCTGCCTGAATTTAAAGCAGCTTACAAATAGCCGAGAAAAGAAGAGAAGCAAAAGGAGACAAAGGAGAAAAGGAAAGATATACCCAACTGCATGCAGAGTTCCAGAGAATAAAAAGGAGAGATAAGAAAGTCTTTTTAAGTAAACAATGCAAAGAAATAGAGGAAAACAATAGGATGGGAAAGACGAGAGAACTCTTAAAGAAAATTAGATATACCAAGGGAACATCTCATGCACAGATAGGCACAATTAAGGACAGAAATGGTATAGACCTAACAGAAGCAGAAGATAATAAGAAGAAGTGGCAAAAATACACATATTTATATAACTTATGCTGCTGCTGCTAATTCGCTTCAGTCGTGTCCGACTCTGTGCGACCACATAGACAGCAGCCCACCAGGCTTCCCGTCCCTGGGATTCTCCAGGCAAGAACACTGGAGTGGGTTGCCATTTCCTTCTCCAATGCATGAAAGTGAAAAGTGAAAGTGAAGTCGCTCAGTCGTGTCCAACTCTTAGCAACCCCGTGGACTGCAGCCTACCAGGCTCCTCCGTCCATGGGATTTTCCAGGCAAAAGTATTGGAGTGGGGTGCCATTGCCTTCTCCGATTTATAACTTATATATATATATATATATATATATATATATATATATATATAAAACTTATAAAAAAGATCCTAATGACTCAGATAACCACAATCGTGTGATCAGTCACCTAGAACCAGACGTCCTGGAGTGTGAAGTCAAGTGGGCCTTAGGAAGCATCACTACGAACACACTAGTGGAGGTAATGGAATTCCAGCTGAGCTATTTCAAATCCTAAAAGGTGATGCTGTTAAAATGCTGCAGTCAATATGCTAGCAAATTTGGAAAAGTCAGTAGTGGCTACAGGACTGGAAAAAGTCAGTTTTCCTTCCAATGTCAAAGAAAGGCAATGCCAAAGAATGTTCACACTACTATACAATTGCAATCATTTCACATTCTAGCAAAGTGATGCTCAAAATTCTTTAAGCTAGGCTTCAACCATATGTGACCAAGAATTTCCAGATGTACAAACTGGATTTAGAAAAGGCGGAGGAACAAGTGGTCAAATTGCCAACATCCACTGGGTCATAGGAAAAAGCTAGAGAACCCCAGGAAAGCATCTACTTCTGCTTAATTGACTATGCCTTTGTGTAGATCACAACAAACTGGAAATTTCTTTAGAGATGGGAATACCAAACCGACTTACCTGCATCTAGAGAAACCTGTATGCAGGTCAAGAAGCAACAGTTAGAACTGGACATGGAACAACAGAATGGTTCCAAATTGGGAAAGGAGTACATCAAGGCTGTATATAGTTACCCTGCTTATTTAACTTATATGCAGAGTACATCATGCAAAATGCCAGGCTGCATGAAGCACAAGCTGGAATCAAGATTGCCGGGAGAAATATCAATAACCTCAGATGACACCACCCTTATGACAGAAAGCAAAGAGGGATTAAAGAGCCTCTTGATGAAGGTTAAAAGATGTGGAAGAGCAGAAGGAATCATCCAGATTGAAAAAAAAGAAATAAAGCTCTTCCCATTCACAGATGATATACGTGTATATAAAACAAGAAAGAAAAGAAACTAAAATAAAAAATAAAGGATGGAGAGTGGGAGGAAATGAAGAAAAGGAAGAACGATGTGTGGGAGGGAGAAGAGCAAAAGAACTACAAATAATAAATGTGATAGTTTACGAAAGTCGAAGACTACAATTTCAACACAAAGTATCAGCCAAATTTCTATATATTAGCTGTGCTAAGCAGAATAGTGGTTTCAAAAGATGCCAACAGCATTATCTTTTGGAACATGTGAATATATTACTTTATATAGAAAAAAAAATAAAAGACTGCAGATGTGATTAAGGTTACAGATTTTGAGATGGGGAGATATCTTGGATTATCCAGGTGGCCCCCGTATAATCACATGAGCACTTAAAGTTGGAGAGCACTTTCTGCTGCTGCTAAGTCACTTCAGTCGTGTCCGACTCTGTGTGACCCCATAGACGGCAGCCCACCAGGCTCCCCTGTCCCCGGGATTCTCCAGGGAAGAGCACTGGAGTGGGTTGCCATTTCCTTCTCCAATGCATGAAAGTGAAAACTGAAAGTGAAGTCGCTCAGTCATGTCCGACCCTCAGTGACACCATGGACTTCAGCCTTCCAGGCTCTTCCGTCCTTGGGATTTTCTAGCTAGGGTCAAAAAGAGATGAAAGGAACTATGCAAGGAGAGAAGATGACTGCCACTGCTGGCTTTGAAGATGGAGGAAGGGGGCCAAACCAAGGACAGTGGTTGACCTCTAGAGTCTGAAAAAGGTAAAGATCATTCTGTAGAGCCTTGCGAAAGAAACACAGTCCTCCTGTTACCTTAATTTTAGTCCCATGACACCTGTGTTGTGCTTCTGACCTATAGAATTGTAAGATAATAAATTTTCATCATTGAAAGCCATTAAATGTAAGATAACTTAAAAATCTATAAGCAATGAATAACTGGAAAGAGATAAAAAAAATCTAATCCCACTAACAGTTCCAAAAATATGTCATCAGTTTAGTTCATTTCAGTTGCTCAGTCATGTCCGACTCTTTGCAACCCCATGAATCGAAGCACGCCAGGCCTCCCTGTCCATCACCAACTCCCGGAGTTCACTCAGACTCACGTCCATTGAGTCAGTGATGCCATCCAGCCATCTCATCCTCTGTCGTCCCCTTCTCCTCCTGCCCCCAATCCCTCCCAGCATCAGAGTCTTTTCCAATGAGTCAACTCTTTGCATGAGGTGGCCAAAGTACTGGAGTTTCAGCTTTAGCATCATTCCTTCCAAAGAAATCCCAGGGCTGATCTCCTTCAGAATGGACTGGTTGGATCTCCTTGCAGTCCAAGGGACTCTCAAGAGTCTTCTCCAACACAAAAGTTCAAAAGCATCAATTCTTTGGCGTTCAGCTTTCTTCACAGTCCAACTTTGGAATAAATCTAACAAAACATAGACAGGATGTATGTGCTAAAAACTATAAAAACATTGATGAAAAATTCAAAAGCCTAAGTAGAGAAACACATTTTTTTCGAGGACTAGAAGGCTCAGCATGGTAAAGATCTCAATTTTCTCTCCCCATATTGATCTATAAATTTAATATAATTTCAATAAAATCAACAGCAGAAATTTTGCAGAATTAACCAAGAGGATTTAAAATTTTACATGCAAAGGAAAAGGAACTAGAATAGCTACAATAATTTTTAAAAAAGAAGAATGAAGTTTGAGAAGTCACACTATCTATTATTGAGAGTATACCATAAATCTGTAGTAATTAAGACAATGTGATATTGGTGAAAGGACAGACATATAGATCAATGGAATAGAGTCCAGAAGTAAACTCCCAGAAAAATGTCCAATTGACTTTTAATAGGTGCAAAGCAAATTCAGCAGAGAAAGGACAGTCTTTTCAAACAATTGGTTGATAATCTATATGTAAGAAATAAAGTGAATTTTGACCTAAATATTACCCCTTGTACAAAAATTGAGTCAAAGTTATCATAAATGTAAATATAAAACATGCAACTATAAAACTTTTAGAAGAAAATATGACGAAAATCTTCATGATCTGAGTTAGGAAAAAAAGATTACAGATATGACACCAAAAAGTACAAGCCAGAGAAGAAAAAAATGGACATATTAGACTTCAAATTGAAGGGTTTTTTGTTGTTTTTGTACTTAAAAATGACAGTAAAGAAAATAAAAAGACAAGATACAAACTAGTGGAAGTTTTTTGCAAATTACGTATGTAACAGAGTCTCTGTAACTTGACATATATATTTTAAAACAAAAAACTCTCAAAGCTCAATGATAAGAAAACAAACAACCCAGTTTAAAAACAGATGAAAGGAACTTCCCTGGTAGTCTAGTGGTTAAAAATCTGCTTTTTGATGAAGAAGACACTGGTTCAATACCTGGTGGGGGAAATAAGATGCTAGAGGTTTCAGGGCAACTAAGCCCATGCACTGAAACTACAGAGCCTGCAAACTTTAGAGCCCACGCCACAACAGAAAGAAGCGCACACACAAAAGAAAGATCCCACGCGCCACAACCGAAACCTGACGCAGCCAAAAATAACTGCTTTTTAGTTTAAAAAGTAAAAAGACAAAAACTTCACAAAAGATCATATACAGAAGGCAAATACACCCACAAAAATGTTTAATGTTACTAACCATTGCTATCTGGGAAATCAAAATAAAATCATGATCAGATACCACTCTATACTAATTAGAATGGGTAAAATGAAAATTACTAACATTATCAGGTGCTGACA
Source organism: Bos taurus (assembly GCF_002263795.3). Lineage (NCBI taxonomy): Eukaryota > Metazoa > Chordata > Mammalia > Artiodactyla > Bovidae > Bos > Bos taurus. The sequence goes on along the minus strand of NC_037337.1, from coordinate 74,353,866 downwards.
AGAACACAAAGCAATTGGAACCCTCATACATTGCCTGAAAAATTGCAGAATATTACAAGCTGGACAACAGTTTGGTAGTTTGCTATAAACACACATGTACATGTGACTTAGCAGTTAACTCCTAGGTATTTATCCTAGAGAAATAAAAACCTAATGTTGACACTAAAATCTGTGTATCTGAGTATTTATAACTCCATTCACTGTCACCCAAAAAATAAAAATTAAGAAGTGTCTTTCAACACATGAATGGATAAATACACCACAGTATTATGCCGATCAGTTCAGTTCAGTAGAGTCGCTCAGTCATGTCCGACTGTTTGTGACCCCATGAATCGCAGCACGCCAGGCCTCCCTGTCCATCACCAACTCCCGGAGTTCACTCAAACTTATGTCCATTGAGTCGGTGATGCCATCCAGCCATCTCATCCTCTCTTTTCCCCTTCTCCTCCTGCCCCCAATCCCTCCCAGCATCAGAGTTTCTTCCAATGAGTCAACTCTTCGAATGAGGTGGCCAAAGTACTGGAGTTTCAGCTTTAGCATCATTCCTTCCAAAGAATATCCAGGGCTGATCTCCTTCAGAATGGACTGGTTGGATCTCCTTGCAGTACAAGGGACTCACAAGAGTCTTCTCCAACACAACAATTCAAAAGCATCATTTCTTCAACACTCAGCTTTCTTCACAGTCCAACTCTCACATCCATACATGACCACTGGAAAAACCATAGCCTTGACTAGACACACCTTTGTTGGCAAAGTAATGTCTCTGCTTTTCAATATGCTATCTAGGTTGGTCATAACTTTCCTTCCAAGGAGTAAGCATCTTTTAATTTCATGGCTGCAGTCACCATCTGCAGTGATTTTGGAGCCCCAAAAAATAAAGTTTGACACTGTTTCCACTGTTTCCCCATCTATTTCCCATGAAGTGATGGGACCAGATGCCATGGTCTTCATTTTCTGAATGTTGAGCTTCAAGCCAACCTTTTCACTCTCCTCTTTCACTTGCATCAAGAGGTTTTTTAGTTCCTCTTCACTGTCTGCCATAAGGGTTGTGTCATCTGCATGTCTGAGGTTATTGATACTTCTCTCGGCAATCTTGATTCCAGCTTGTGTTTCTTCCAGCCCAGCGTTTTCTCATGATGTACTCTGCATAGAAGTTAAATAAGCAGGATGACAATATACAGCCTTGATGTACTCCCTGTCCTATTTGGAACCAGTCTGTTGTTCCATGTCCAGTTGTAACTGTTGCTTCCTGACCCACATATATGTTTCTCAAGAGGCAGGTCAGGTGGTCTGGTATTCCCATCTCTTTCAGAATTTTCCAGTTTATTGTGATCCACACAGTCAAAGGCTTTGGCATAGTCAATAAAGCAGAAATAGATGTTTTCCTGGAACTCTCTTGCTTTTTCGACAACCAAGCGGATGGCAATTTGATCTCTGGTGCCTCTGCCTTTTCTAAAACCAGCTTGAACATCAGGAAGTTCAACGGTTCATGTATTGCTGAAGCCTGGCTTGGAGAATTTTGAGCATTACTTTACTAGCGTGTGAGATGAGTGCAATTGTGCCCATACAATGCAATACTACTCAGCAAGAAAAAAATATACACAATGGAGTATTACTAAGCCATTAAAAAGATTACATTTGAATCAGTTCTAATGAGGTTGATGAAACTGGAGCCTATTATACAGAGTGAAGTAAGCCAGAAAGAAAAACACCAATACAGTATACTAACGCATATATATGGAATTTAGAAAGATGGTAACAATAACCCTGTGTACGAGACAGCAAAAGAGACACTAATGTATAGAACAGTCCTTTGGACTCTGTGGGAGAGGGAGTGGGTGGGATGGTTTGGGAGAATGGCATTGAAATATGTATAATATCATATATGAAATGAGTCACCAGTCCAGGTTCAATGCACGATACTGGATGCTTGGGGCTGGTGCACTGGGACGACCCAGAGGGATGGTTTGGGGAGGGAGGAGGGAGGAGGGTTCAGGATGGGGAACACATGTATACCTGTGGCGGATTCATTTCGATATATGGCAAAACCAATACAATATTGTAAAGTTAAAAGATAAAATAAAATTTAAAAAAAATGAAGTATGGTTACATGTAACAATATGGACGGATCTTAAAGACATCATGCTAAATGTAAAAAGTCAGTTTCTAAAAGTTGTATACTATATGATTCTGGGTAGATAACATTCTGGGAAAAGAACAGCTTTAGAGAGAACAGATTACAGGTTGCCAGGGGCTAAGATTGGGAAGGGAGTTTGACTACAAAGAGCATGAGACTTGGAGATGGAACTTTTCTGAATCATGATTTTAGTAAGAGTTATATAAATCTATAAAGGCATTAAAATTCACAGAACTTTACAAACCCAAAAATTCAATTTTACTGCAGGTTAACTTAAAAAATAAAATTAAAAAAATAAAGACTATTCTCCAAGGGACTGAAAGCCTAATGGAATGAGGAAGATAGTCAGTTATATACACAAACACACACAGAGTCTAATGCCAATTCCTGCTCGACCCTTGGGACAGGGAGCCTGTCTTGTTGAGCTTTATATTATCCTTCTCAAACTCTAACATTATTCTCAGTAAATATTAATGGGACTGTATAACTGATAAATGTTGCATGTGACAGCCAGGTTCACTGGCACAGAATTTACTCCATGGTGCTTTATTATTAGTGGACATTCGGTGTTAGGAAAAAGAAAGTAATATCTGTACCTCCCTTCCTGCAATCAAAGATCACTGTGAATGTGATGGATTCCCAAGCAAAAGTATATACCACATCACAGAGGGATGAGATCAGAGTGGACAAGAGATTGCACATGGTGAATCCTCAAAAACTAATTACTGGATGAATTCACTGAGGAATGAAGAAAGGGACGTTGAGGCATCTGACTTTGAACCCATTTTTCAGGACACATTGGCCGGGCTCTCCCACTAATTCTAGCTAAGGAAGAGAAGAGGCCCACTGGCCCTTGTAATATAGTCTCGTCTCTGAATTTAGTTCCTTCTTTCAAAAGCAAGAATGGTTCCAAGGTCTCAAGAATATACTTCCACTATTAATATGTTTTCAGTTTGATTACTAAAGATACTCCTTCCCTTTCTAATAGCAATTTGCTAGAATAACTTAGCTTGCTGAGTTCTTCAGTTTTGTGTACACAAACACAGTGGAATAAAACACAAAACTTTGCTCTGTGGGAAAACAAACCTCTATGACCTTATTTTGAAGTTATGTGCTGGTGAGACCTGGAACATACAGGTTACAAAAAAGAAAATGAATAAGGCAAATATTCGGCCTTAAGGGCTTAGCAAAGGACAAATAAATACTCTAGACAGACTATAATTAAGTACCTGAGAGAGGAATGAATAGCTACAGGAGAGGTACATCTGGAGGAGGTGGGTGGGTTAAGGTGGGATCAGAAAAGCTTTACTAAAGATAATCTCTTTTCGTCTTTCCTTTGTTCTAACAATTGCCCCTTGTGGAGTATTCTCCAATCTTTCCCACACATATCAGATGAGGGCTTACAGTGTCCATTCAAACTGCACTTTCATCTTCCAGAAGGTAACCCTCTTTATGGTTTGTGCAACTGCCCTTTTTCCAGAGGTAGCAAAATCAACTCCTTTCCTTTTGAAATAGAGATACTTCTTAGGAGAAAGATGGATGCTTGGGATTAAAACTGGTGGTAAAGTCATCTCAGGCTTCATAAGACACTGTGTGAATCAGAGAAAAGACAGATGACTACCCACTGTCTGAATTATTGCTAACTCTCTGTTTTCTTCTATCTCCTAAATTCAGTTACATTATTTTCCTTATACAAATGCAGAGAGAAGTTATTTTTTATCACAGTCTAAGAAAGGTCATTCTAACTTTAAGTTTTCATTATATAATAACAGCAATTAAAAAGAAAATCACATGCTATGATATATGCTACTCCCCAACCCCCAGAAGAAATTCTCTAATTTCCACTGTAATAGCCACTGGCAGGGAAAACTTTGGAGACTAGCCTGGAGCTGAATTCCTTTGAGATCTGACACCACTGCTTTTTCTACTTTTCTCTAAATAATATATATTTTTACATATCAATCTGATAACTGTTTATAACTGACTATTCACCCATCACTTCATGGGAAATAGATGGGGAAACAGTGGAAACAGTGTCAGACTTTATTTTGGGGGGCTCCAAAAATCACTGCAGATGGTGATTGCAGCAATGAAATTAAAAACGCTTACTCCTTGGAAGGAAAGTTATGACCAACCTAGATAACATATTAAAAAGCAGAGATATTACTTTTCCAACAAAGGTCCATCTAGTCAAGGCTATGGTTTTTCCAGTGGTCATGTATGGATGTGAGAGTTGGACTGTGAAGAAGGCTGAGCGCCGAAGAATTGATGCTTTTGAACTGTGGTGTTGGAAAAGACTCTTTTGAGTCCCTTGGACTGCAAGGAGATCCAAACAGTCCATCCTAAAAGACATCAGTCCTGGATGTTCATTGGAAGGACTAATGCTGAGGCTGAAACTCCAATACTTTGGCCACATCATGCGAAGAGTTGACTCATTGGAAAAGACTCTGATGCTGGGAGGGATTGGGGGCAGGAGGAGAAGGGGACGACAGAGGATGAGGATGGCTGGATGGCATCACCGACTCGATGGATGTGAGTTTGAGTGAACTCCGGAAGTTGGTGATGGATAGGGAGGCCTGGGGTGCTGCGATTCATGGGGTTGCAAAAAGTCAGACATGATTGAGTAACTGAACTGAACTGATTCACATATCAAAGTTACATACTCAATTGTTCTTTATCATTTGCACCTTATATTTAATAATTAAATCACAGTTAGCCTCATTGAGTTGCATTCCCACCAAGTACTAATCATTATATTAAAATCCCTACATCAGCCTTTCAAGGTAATTATCATTTTGCCCATTTTACAAAAAAGGAAACAAAGCCCCAGAGAAATGAAGTCATTTTCCCAGGCAAGCTAGTATATGGTAGATCTCAGATAGGAACTCAGATTCATCTGACTCAATGTTACTGTCAATGAAAAATAATCAAAATCAATTTAATAAAGAGTTGGAAATTGTATTTAGGCCAAATTTGAAGCTACAAACTAGGAAGAGCATCGCAGAAAGCTCTAAGAACTGTTTCTCCCATTAGAAATCAAGACATACTTTGTATAAGTTTTTTGAGATAGAGGGCTGTACATTAAAAGATGTATTATTGATAGGTTACATGATCCATATTTAAGCACCATCATGGTGGGTCATGTGACCCTTTACAAGATCAAGAAGAAATGTTATCATTTAAGGTAATGTCTTGATGCTAGGACAATGTTGCTGTTTAGGGTTGAGCAGATATATTCCTGCTGACACAGGAGGTTGGGTCAATGCATAAGGTGGACACACAATGCGCAGTGGGAGGTAAGGTCAAAGAACAGAGGAGAATTTTTATGTTTAAATTTTTTCTTGTATTGACATAAATGTGAATTTTACTTAATCAGTTCAGTTCAGTAGCTCAGTCATGTCTGACTCTTTGCGACCCCATGAATCGCAGCACGCCAGGCCTCCCTGTCCATCACCAACTCTGGGAGTTCACTCAGACTCACATCCATCAAGTCAGTGATGCCATCCAGCCATCTCATCCTCTGTCGCCCCTTCTCCTCCTGCCCTCAATCCCTCCCAGCATCAGAGTCTTTTCCACTGAGTCAACTCTTTGCATGAGGTGGCCAAAGTACTGGAGTTTCAGCTTTAGCATCATTCCTGCCAAAGAAATCCCAGGGCTGATCTCCTTTAGAATGGACTGGTTGGATCTCCTTGCAGTCCAAGGGACTCTCAAGAGTCTTCTCCAACACCACAGTTCAAAAGCATCAATTCCTCGGCGCTCAGCTTTCTTCACAGTCCAACTCTCACATCCATACATGGTACTTATTAAACTTGATGTGTGGAAGATGGCGGAGGAATAGGACGGGGAGAACACTTTCTCCCCCACAAATTCATCAAAAGAACATTTAAATGCCGAGTAAATTCCACAAAACAACTTCTGAATGCTGGCAGAGGACATCAGGCACCCAGAAAAGCAACCCATTGTCTTCAAAAGGATATTTTTAATTTTTGCTTTTAGGTATTTGTTACCAATTTTGTACCTTTAAGAACCCAATCTTCAGTACCCATTTTTTTACTAGGGAGAGAGATTACTGGCTTGACTGCTCTCTCCCTCTTTGGACTCTCCTTTTTTTCCACCAGGTCGCCTGTGTCTCCTCCCTAACCCTTCTCTACTCTACCCAACTCTGTGAATTTCCATGTGTTCCAGACAGTGGAGAACACTTAGGGAACTGACTACTGGCTGGATCTGTCTCTCTCCTTTTCATTCCCTCCTTTTATCCTCCTGGCCACCTCTGTCTTCTTCCTCCCTCTTCTCTTCTCTGTATAACTCCGTGAACATCTCTGAGTGGTCCAGTTGTGGAGTGCACATAAGGAAGTGATTAATGGCTAGCCCACTCTCTCCTCTATTGATTCCACTTCATCTCATTCAGGTCACCTCTAACTCCATCCTCCCTCTTCTGTTCTCCATGTAACGCTGTGAACCTCTCTGGGTGACCCTCATGGTGGAGAAACTTTTCATCCTTAACCTAGATGTCTTATCAATGGTACTGTATAGAAGGAGAAATTTTGAGACTACTGTAAAAATAAGACTGATAACTGGAAGCAGGAGGCTTAAGTCCAAACCCTGACTCCAGTATACAGGCTGCCCAAAGTCACCCCAAAACCATAGACATCTCATAACTCATTACTGGACACTTCATTGCACTCCAGAGAGAAGAAATCCAGCTGCACCCACCAGAACACCGACACAAGCTTCCCTAACCAGGAAACCTTGACAAGCCACCTGTACAAACCCACGCACAGTGAGGAAATGCCACAATAAAGAGAACTCCACAAACTGCCTCAGAATACGGACAGGACACCCCAAACTCAGCAATTTAAACAAGATGAAGAGACAGGAATATCCAGCAGGTAAAGGAACAGGATAAATGCCCACCAAACCAAACAAAAGAGGAAGAGATAGGGAATCTACCTGATAAAGAATCCCGAATAATGATAGTGAAATTGATACAAAATCTTGAAATCAAAATGGAATCACAGATAAATAGCCTGGAGACAAGGATTGAAAAGATGAAGAAAGGTTTAACAAGGACTTAGAAGAAATAAAAAAGAGTCAATATATACTGAATAATGCAATAAATGAGATTAAAAACACTCTGGAGGCAACAAATAGTAGAATAACAGAGGCAGAAGATAGGATTAGTGAATTAGAAGATAGAATGGTAGAAATAAATGAATCAGAGAGGAAAATATAAAAACGAATTAAAAGAAATGAAGACAATCTCAGAGACCTCCAGGACAATATTAAATGCTACAACATTCGAATCATAGGGGTCCCAGAAGAAGAAGACAAAAAGAAAGACCATGAGAAAATACTTGAGGAGATAATAGTTGAAAACTTCCCTAAAATGGGGAAGGAAATAATCACTCAAGTCCAAGAAACCCAGAGAGTCCCAAACAGGATAAACTCAAGGCAAAACACCCCAAGACACATATTAATCAAACTAACAAAGATCAAACACAAAGAACAAATATTAAAAGCAGCAAGGGAAAAACAACAAATAACACACAAGGGAATTCCCATAAGGATAACAGCTGATCTTTCAATAGAAACTCTCCAAGCCAGGAGGGAATGGCAAGACATACTTAAAGTGATGAAAGAAAATAACCTACAGCCCAGATTATTGTACCCAGCAAGGATCTCATTCAAACATGAAGGAGAAATCAAAAGCTTTACAGACAAGCAAAAGCTGAGAGAATTCAGCACCACCAAACCAGCTCTCCAACAAATACTAAAGGATATTCTTTAGACAGGAAACACAAAAACGGTGTATAAATTCGAACCCAAAAAAATAAAGTAAATGGCAACAGGATTATACTTATCAATAATTACCTTAAACGTAAATGGGTTGAATGCCCCAACCAAAAGAAAAGACTGGCTGAATGGATACAAAAACAAGACCCCTACATATGTTGTCTACAAGAGACCCACCTCAAAACAGGGGACACATACAGACTGAAAGTGAAGGGCTGGAAAAAGATTTTCCATGCAAATAGGGACCAAAAGAAAGCAGGAGTAGCAATACTCATACCAGGTAAAATAGACTTTAAAACAAAGACTGTGAAAAGAGACAAAGAAGGTCACTACATAATAATCAAAGGATCAATCCAAGAAGAAGATATAACAATTATAAATATATATGCATCCAACATAGGAGCACCGCAATATGTAAGACAAATACTAACAAGTATGAAAAGAGAAATTAACAATAACACAATAATAGTGGGAGACTTTAATATCCCACTCACACCTATGGATAGATCAACTAAACAGAAAATTAACAAGGAAACACAAACTTTAAACAATACAATAGATCAGTTAGACCTAATTGATATCTATAGGACATTTCATCCCAAAACAATGAATTTCACCTTTTTCTCAAGCGCACATGGAACCTTCTCCAGGATAGACCACATCCTGGGCCATAAATCTAGCCTTGGTAAATTCAGAAAAATTGAAATCATTCCAAGCATCTTTTCTGACCACAATGCAGCAAGATTAGATCTCAATTACAGGAGAAAAACTATTAAAAATTCCAACATATGGAGGCTGAACAACACGCTGCTGAATAACCAACAAATCACAGAAGAAATCAAAAAAGAAATCAAAATTTGCATAGAAACAAATGAAAATGAAAACACAACAACCCAAAACCTGTGGGACACTGTAAAAGCAGTCCTAAGGGGAAAGTTCATAGCAATACAGGCACACCTCAAGAAACAAGAAAAAAGTCAAATAAATAACCTAACTCTACACCTAAAGCAACTAGAAAAGGAAGAAATGAAGAACCCCAGGGTTAGTAGAAGGAAAGAAATCTTAAAAATTAGGGCAGAAATAAATGCAAAAGAAACAAAAGAGACCATAGCAAAAATCAACAAAGCCAAAAGCTGGTTCTTTGAAAGGATAAATAAAATTGACAAACCATTAGCCAGACTCATCAAGAAACAAAGGGAGAAAAATCAAATCAATAAAATTAGAAATGAAAATGGAGAGACACAACAGACAACACAGAAATACAAAGGATCATAAGAGACTACTATCAACAATTATATGCCAATAAAATGGACAACATGGAGGAATGGACAAATTCTTAGAAAAGTACAACTTTCCAAAACTGGACCAGGAAGAAATAGAAAATCTTAACAGACCCATCACAAGCACGGAAATTGAAACTGTAATCAGAAATCTTCCAGCAAACAAAAGCCCGGGTCCAGACAGCTTCACAGCTGAATTCTACCAAAAATTTAGAGAAGAGCTAACACCTATCCTGCTCAAACTCTTCCAGAAAATTGCAGAGAAAGGTAAACTTCCAAACTCATTCTATGAGGCCACCATCACCCTAATACCAAAAACTGACAAAGATGCCACAAAAAAAGAAAACTACAGGCCAATATCACTGATGAACATAGATGCAAAAATCCTTAACAAAATTCTAGCAATCAGAATCCAACAACACATTAAAAAGATCATACACCATGACCAAGTGGGCTTTATCCCAGGGATGCAAGGATTCTTCAATATCCACAAATCAATCAATGTAATACACCACATTAACAAATTAAAAAATAAAAACCATATGATTATCTCAATAGATGCAGAGAAAGCCTTTGACAAAATTCAACATCCATTTATGATAAAAACTCTCCAGAAAGCAGGAATAGAAGGAACATACCTCAACATAATAAAAGCTATATATGACAAACCCACAGCAAACATAATCCTCAATGGTGAAAAGTTGAAAGCATTTCCTCTAAAGTCAGGAACAAGACAAGGGCGCCCACTTTCACCATTACTATTCAACATAGTTTTGAAGTTTTGGCCACAGCAATCAGAGCAGAAAAAGAAATAAAAGGAATCCAAATTGGAAAAGAAGAAGTAAAACTCTCACTATTTGCAGATGACATGATCCTCTACATAGAAAACCCTAAAGACTTCACCAGAAAATTACTAGAACTAATCAATGACTATAGTAAAGTTGCAGGATATAAAATCAACACACAGAAATCCCTTGCATTCCTATACACTAATAATGAGAAAATAGAAAGAGAAATTAAGGAAACAATTCCATTCTTCATTGCAACGGAAAGAATAAAATACTTAGGAATATATCTACCTAAAGAAACTAAAGACCTATATATAGAAAACTATAAAACACTGGTGAAAGAAATCAAAGAGGACACTAATAGATGGAAAAATATACCATGTTCATGGATTGGAAGAATCAATATAGTGAAAATGAGTATACTACCCAAAGCAATTTATAGATTCAATGCAATCCCTATCAAGCTACCAACAGTATTCTTCACAGAGCTAGAACAAATAATTTCACAATTTGTATGGAAATACAAAAAACCTTGAATAGCCAAAGCTATCTTGAGAAAGAAGAATGGAACTGGAGGAATCAATCTGCCTGACTTCAGGCTCTACTACAAAGCCATAGTCATCAAGACAGTATGGTACTGCCACAAAGACAGAAATATAGATCAATGGAACAAAATAGAAAGCCCAGAGATAAATCCACACACATATGGACACCTTATCTTCAACAAAGGAAGCAAGAATATACAATGGATTAAAGACAATCTCTTTAACAAGTGGTGCTGGGAAAACTGGTCAACCACTTGTAAAAGAATGAAACTAGAGCACTTTCTAACACCACACACAAAAATAAACTCAAAATGGATTAAGATCTCAACGTAAGACCAGAAACTATAAAACTCCTAGAGGAGAACATAGGCAAAACACTCTCCGATATACATCACAGCAGGATCCTCTATGACCCACCTCCCAGAAAATTGGAAATAAAAGCAAAAATAAACAAATGGGACCTAGTTAAACTTAAAAGCTTCTACACAGCAAAGGAAACTATAAGCAAGGTGAAAAAACAGCCTTCAGAATGGGAGAAAATAATAGCAAATGAAGCAACAGACAAATAACTAATCTCAAAAATATACAAGCAACTCCTACAGCTCAATTCCAGAAAAATAAATGACCCAATCAAAACATGGGCCAAAGAACTAAATAGACATTTCTCCAAAGAAGACATACAGATGGCTAACACATGAAAAGATGCTCAACATCACTCATTATCAGAGAAATGCAAATCAAAACCACTATGAGGTACCATTTCACACCAGTCAGAATGGCTGCGATCCAAAAGTCTACAAGCAATAAATGCTGGAGAGGGTGTGGAGAAAAGGGAACCCTCTTACACTGTTGGTGGGAATGCAAACTAGTACAGCCACTATGGAGAACAGTGTGGAGATTCCTTAAAAAACTGGAAATAGAACTGCCTTATGATCCAGCAATCCCACTGCTGGGCATACACACTGAGGAAACCAGAATTGAAAGAGACATGTGTACCCCAATGTTCATCACAGCACTGTTTATAATAGCCAGGACATGGAAGCAACCTAGATGTCCATCAGCAGATGAATGGATAAGAAAGCTGTGGTACATATACACAATGGAGCATTACTCAGCCATTAAAAAGAATACATTTGAATCAGTTCTAATGAGGTTGATAAAACTGGAGCCTATTATACAGAGTGAAGTAAGCCAGAAAGAAGAACACCAATACAGTATACTAATGCATATATATGGAATTTAGAAAGATGGTAACAATAACCCTGTATACGAGACAGCAAAAGAGACACTGATGTATAGAACAGTCTTTTGGACTCTGTGGAAGAGGGAGAGGGTGGGATGATTTGGGAGAATGGCATTGAAATATGTATAATATCATATATGAAACGAGTCACCAGTCCAGGTTTGATGCATGATACTGGATGCTTGAGGCTGGTGCACTGGGATGACCCAGAGGGATGGTATGGGGAGGGAGGAGGGAGGAGGGTTCAGGATGTGGAACACATGTATACCTGTGGCAAATTCATTTTGATATATGGCAAAACCAATACAATATTGTAAAGTTAAATAAAATTAAATTTAAAAAATAAAATAAAATAAATCCAGAAAAAAAATAAACTTGATGTGTGAATGAGATTTTTTATTATTGCCTAATAATTTTGCTAAAGACCCAATAATGAAGATAGTAGTCAGGACATTCTAAAGAATGTCTGCTAAACACATTTCTGCAAAACTAGTAAACATCTGCAGAGACCATCCCCTCACTATACACCTCCAACTGATAGAAGGCTAAATACTAGAAAAGAAAATTACTATTCAGGTACCACCAGAGGCATGGGGCTTCCCTAGGGGCTCAGTGGCAAAGAATCTGCCTGCCAATGCAGGAGACACAGGTTTGATCCCTGGGTCTGGAAGATCCCCTGGAGGAGGAAATGGCAACCTACTCCAGTATTCTTGCCTGAAAAATCCCATGGACAGAGGAGCCTGGAGGGCTACAATCCATCAGTTCACAAAAAGTCAGACACATTGAGCAAGCGGGCAGACACCACCAGAGGCAGAAGCAGAAACACAGCAAGGTACAGGGAAACAGATAATCTCAGCCAGAATACATATCACCCACATCAGAGAGCTCTAGTGTAGGGACCCCAATTATACAACTCACAAAGAACTAACATTTGGACTCATTTCATAGAGAGGTCCATTCAGCCAATATTAGTCAAGTGAGAACCTTAATTATAGGACTAGATATGAACAAAAAAAAAAAAAAAGATTTTTCTTCTTTCATCTAATCTCTTCTCCCCCCCAAATACTGAAATGTAGGTAGAGGAAATATAGAGAAATTGAAGGCTATAACTTCCCCTCTATAAGTCCCAGCTGAGTGTGGCCCAAGACTGGAAGGGAGGAAGAAAGCTAGGAATTAGATGTGAGATTCAATTTTTTGTTTAGACTTGGCAAGAATCTTAACCATTGAAACCAGTTAATAGAGGCCAAAAGACCATTTTTACAATGTAAAGGGTCAAAACTACAGGATTTCCCCAAGATACCAGAAAAGAGAGGCTACGGAGCATGTAAAAAGATGCGGGCTGGGGCTTTTCTGGTTGTCCAGTGGTTAAGAATCTGCTTTGCAATGTAAGGGAAACTGGTTTGAACCCTGGTCCTGAAAGATCCCACATGCCATGAAGCAACTAAGCCCAGGTACCACAACTACTGAGCCCACACTCTAGAGCCCAGGAACCGCAACTACTGAAGTCCATGTGCCTAAAGCCTGTGCTCCGCAACAAGCCAAGCCCCTCCTGTGAGAAGCCCTCACACTGCAATAATGACTAGCGCCCACTCCCTCTACTTAGAGAAGGCCTGTGTGCAGCAAGGAAGATCCACCACAGTCCAAACAGAAGGATAAGGGTTGGATTGGTGGTGGGGAGGAAGAGGGAAGTGGGGGAGGAGAATGTGTCCAATATTCACCCCCCAATAAGTACACGTAAAATATGAAGCAATATTTGAAAAAATGATACTGATAAGGGCTAAAGATAACTATCTAAAGTAATATTAAAAAAAGATCCAATGTAATGTCGTGTGTTTTTTTCTTTGTTCTTTCTTTTTTAAAAGACATGAGAAACAATAGTGCTTATCTATGAAGTGGCTTGTGATAAGTGAGGAAGGGAGAATAACTTTTCAATTTATATCCTCCAACACCATTTGGATTTTTGCCATGTGCCTGTGTGTGTGTGTTAATCACTCCAAAATCCCTGAAGATGGTGATTGCAGCCATGAAATTAAAAGATGCTTACTCCTTGGAAGGAAAGTTATGACCAACCTAGACAGCATATTCAAAATCAGAGACATTAACTTGGCCAACAAAGGTCCATCTAGTCAAGGCTATGGTTTTTCCAGTAGTCATGTATGGATGTTAGAGTTGGACTGTGAAGAAAGATGAGCACCAAAGAATTGATGCTTTTGAACTGTGGTGTTGGAGAAGACTCTTGCAAGTCCCTTGGACTGCAAGGAGATCCAACCAGTCCATTCTGAAGGAGATCTGTCCTGGGTGTTCATTGGAAGGAATGATGCTAAAGCTGAAACTCCAGTACTTTGGCCACCTCATGCAAAGAGTTGACTCATTGGAAAAGACTCTGATGCTGGGAGGGATGAGGGGCAGGAGGAGAAGGGGACAAAAGAGGATGAGATGGCTGGATGGCATCACCGACTCGATGGATGTGAGTTTGAGTGAACTCCGGGAGATGGTGATGGACAGGGAGGCCTGGTGTGCTATGATTCATGGGGTCACAAAGAGTCAGAAACAACTGAGCGACTGAACTGAACTGAAATATGTGTGTGTGTTAATCACTCAGTTGTGTCCAACTCTTTGAAAGCCCATGGACTGTAACCCATCAGGCTCCTCTGTCCATGGAACTCTCCAGGCAAAAATACTGGAGTGGGTAGCCACTTCCTTCTCCAGGGGATCTTCCCAGCCCAGGGACTGAACCCAGTTCTCCTGCATTGCAGGCAGGTTCTTTACTGTCTGAGCCACCAGAGAAGCCTACCATGTGCCTATATTACATTTATAGTTAAAAAGTCAAAAAATTAAAAGCAATGATTCATGGTATTTCTAGATGTAATAGAAATCTATTGTTTGGAAATTTTTTTAAAAAATGTATTTTGGATAAGTCTGCAGTTACTTTACATACTTTTGAAGAATCAGGACAAATATAACTATTTTCACAAAGCAATTGTATATTCTTCCTTTTATCCATCAGTAGTTAAGTAGGAAGAAATCACCCTGGTCTATTCATGAAAATGCTCCTTGCTCTGGATTATGTCTGAGATTTTTAACTTTCGTGTACAATTTTGGCAGGGTTCTGAAGCAGCCAGACCTGTGGGCTTTCAACTTTATGCTTGCCATGCTTGTGATGAGGGCTACAGAAAGCAAACTGATTGGTGTGTGTGCAGAAAGATCCCATCTGCTGACAAGGGTGTTCCAGAGAAATGCCAACACTGTCACTGAAACTTACAACACAGATCCTCAAACTCCAATTATCACTCATTTTCTCCACCTTCTTATCACTTGTGTTTGACAGCTGTTCAGTGACAATGAAAAAAAGGTTTTCCATCTCTAGGTATTATACTGGTTGGCCAGATTAACCTTTGGAAAGATTTAATTATCTTTGAGAAGGCAGTTCCTCTAACAACATCCCTTTATCTATCTCGTCCAAATTGGTATTTGCTTCGGTGATTCTCTTCCTGAGGCTTAACTCCCCTGGCACCTCACACTGTGAGTGGGTGTCATCAAACACCAGAAGCTGAGCCTCTTTTCAGGAAACATTAATTCTGTGGTTGCCTATTTCCAGCTGTATCTTGATACACAGAAACCTGCTTGAGGTTGTCTATCAGGATAAGAATTAAAATTAGGTCATGGGAAAAACAGGTTACAAAATGATCAGTATGGAATGAGCCTTTCAAATGGAGTAAATGTGTGCATAGCAATGTGGTCTAGGAAAATACAAGTGACCACCAGTGACTATCTCTGTATGGTGGGATCACTGATTGTCTTTATTTGCTTTATGCTGATGCACTTGCTGGTTTTTCAGTCTACATATATTTCCCCTTTAACCCCACAAAATAACAAGGCTATTTTAAGAATTAAATATGATTCAGAGTTAGGGAATTTTAGAAAGATGATTGAGTGTGACCCCTAACTTGAAAAAGAGCTCTAAAACAGTCTTATTTTGGAATTGGTAGACACGATACTCTACTTTTTTCCAATTCCAATTCATTTGATTGTTGAAACTGTTTGTTTGAAATAAAATCACTTTTTGGCTTCCAGACTTAATTTCTATGCTGAAGGGAATAGGAGATTGTGTGGCATCAATAACTGAATAACACAACACCTCAGCTAGATTTCAGTATCTCTGTAGACAAACTGTTCATGTACTTGTGTCTGTGTGTATGCAGGCGTGTGTGTATATGTGCTTGTGTACATACAAGTGTGTGTGCACATGTGTAAAACCTTGTCTAATAGGTCCAATGGGCAAGGGTTACAATCAAAGCAAATCAACTTCCCCAGGAGGCCTCAGCTGAAGACAGTAACAAACTCAAGACAGGGGTTTCTTCAGTCACCTCCTGACTGCCTCTCTGCACATAACAGGATACTCTGGTGGTAGACCATTAGGTGAGCCTAGAACTTTCAAAGCAGGAATCTCATCTCAGAATGTTGGTGGCCTATGAATCTGCCCAGAAGCACAGTAATGGGGGAAAAAGTCATAGCCATAACTGGTCCATCCTCTGATGCTGACATTTGGGGTTTCTGGGGTGTCTTTCTGTAGCCAACATAAAAAGGATTACTGCTCCTCTGAAAGACAACAGTTTATGTTTAGGGCTTATGGAGATAAGCAATAGTAATCCTTTTCTGTGACTGAGTTCAAGATCTACAGTGACTTAGAAGCTGAAAAGCTGAAAATTAAAATGTCCACTTTATTTTTGGAAAAACTATTGGAGAACATTCTTTAGGCGTGGCAATATTGAATTTCCTGACACTGAACCCCAAAACTAGACAACTCTATCATAGGCAATCAGACATAGGAACTTCTGAAATTGCAGGCCTGTGTGTGTTGGAGGCACCTCAATAAATCTGGAACATAGAGGAACACGTTAGATAGCTTGCCCACTACTGTCAGGACTATTCCTCTTAGAGATCAAAAGAAAGAGAGACCGTAACTTAAAGACACATAGCTCCTTTTCTCAACTTACCCAACTGATAGAAGTGTGTGAGGGCAGGTAGAGAGATCAGGAGTGGAGAGAAAATCCTCCTGGATGGAAGCAGAGTACAAGGGAATAAGCTGCTCACCCATTGTGTTAGGTCTTACCTGTATTCCAATCCTCATCAACACTATCTCTGTAAATCTGGCAGAGGGAACCTCTTACTGAAGAAACTGGACCTCAGTTTCTTCATCTTTACAATGGCCTGTTGGTCTAAATTAGTGATAACCCAATGAGACTGATCTGTTGTAATCATCAGAGAAGGATTTTGTCCACATTCAAGTGGCTTGAGAACCACTGAATTCAATCACCTCTGGTCTCTTTCAGGTCAGAAAATTTACTCATCTGTGTCTGTCACTTATTCCAAGTTATAACCATCCAATGCATATGTTAAACAATTTTGAAGTTAAAACAAGAAGTATGTGAATAGGGTGAAAAATGGGCCAAAACATTTTAGAGCAATTTAGTGTCATTATTAACCCAAGGAAAAAATCTGAAAAGCTAAATGCTAAATCATTTGTAAAAGTTGATTAATTAAACATTCAAATAAGAGCAACATTAAGCCGTGATTTATAATTCTCTTCTCTATGAAAGCACAGTGAACTAGAAGATAGCTTAGCTATTTTATCCATATCATGCAATTTGCTCATATCTATTACTCTAATGGATTATTCGTTTTGAAACTTGAGTCACCTGGGACAGAATATAAATAAAGAAGACCTAGAGTAGCTGCCAAATTTGGAGCCCAAGTTTGGATGTGAGCCAAGGAGAGGTGATAAAGTGCAGATATTACCCTACAATAAAAGCTTGAATCTGCCAAAAGAATGCATTTCTGTTACTATGGTCTGAATGTGTGTATCCCCCTAAAAATTCATATACTGGAATCTTAGCACCAAGTGTGACAATGTTAGGAAATGGGGGCTTGGGGAGGTAATTAAGTTGTAAGGGTGGACCTCTCAGAAATGTGATTAAGAGTGTATAAAAGTGGCTCCAGAGAGATCCCTAGCCCCCTCCATCATGTAAGGATACAATAAGAGGTCTGAAACTCAGAAAAGGGCTCCCACTTAACCATGCTGGCACCTTGATCTCAAACTTTCAGCCTCCAGAACTGTGGAAATAAATATTGTTTATAAGCTCCCTAGTTTGTGGGATTTTGTTATAGTAGTCCAAACTGACCTTGATATCCATTAACACACTTATAGCATGGCCTTCAACCAAAGGGGAAATTAATTCATTTCTTCTTAATCATCTTTGTTTGCCCACATTGAAATGATCCCATTGGATAACCACAGATAAACTGAAGCATTAAGTCACAAACTGGCCAAGCAGGAGTTATTTAAAAAGACAGACAGGCTTAATCTTTCATTCACTCATTTATTCAACAAGAATTATTTGAGTACCTAACTATAGGAAATGGCAACCCACTCCACTATTCTTACATGGGAAATCCCATGGCCAGAGGAGCCTGGTGGGCTACAGTCCATGGGTTTGCAGAGTCAGACATGACTTAGCAACTGAGCATGAACACTGTATACCAGGCACTCACTGTGTTAACAATTAAGGGTTATGATAATAAATAAGATGGAGTTCTTATTTTGGATTTTCTCCTCAAACTGACTTAAATAAAGTAAGCCATTTTAAGCAGGACCATGGTAAAGGAAGCATGATGGAGTAGCATACTCCAGACAGATTAATCTGGTATGCTACTGATTCCTAACAAATTTTCCCAGGCCACAGCAAAATGAAAAAGAATCAGATGTATGTGAAAGTGGGGTGGGAGAGGTGGGGTTGGGACAGGGAGCTGGGTAAGGTGACCACCTTGGAAAAATTATTCTTTAGTCTAATCCCAGTCCCTCCAAATTTGGGGTATTAAAAAAGGTTTTATGAAGTATAGTATGAATAAATGCTTGGGGTTCCTTTCAATATCTTCATTTTGCAAACTCAAAAGCTAGAAATCCTGTGTCAGTCCTCAAATTGTTTTGGAAATTTTACTTGCTCTTGATTACTGAAGGCTAGGGAATTCTGTGCTAAAAAGAATGAGGAAGATGTACAGGCTGAGTTGGCAGATGTAATACACCTTGGAAGAAAAAGAGCACTATTAAATCTCAGATTAATAGATGTTGACATAATAGGAAAAGCCGGCTGACAGGCAGTAAGTGCAAAATCATTGAGTCAGCTCTCTCTCTACTTTGTTGGTTGACTCTCAAGTCTGGGTTAAGACTTGATTGTATCACAAGCTAGTTGGCATATATATGACATGTTTTTCTTCAGGAGCTCAGTATGCTCTGATCAGTAGTGGTCATTTCTTACTATCCTGTCTCCACCAATATTTGAGAAAAGACTAAGGAAGAAAGAAGCCAACGATGTTCTCAATAGGAAATACACAACACTTGCTCTGAATTGAAGAAAACCTTACTCCTTCTGAATAGGGTAAGATAAAGTTAATTATAAGAAACTAGAAAAGCAGAAGTCTAGAGAGCCTATTTGGAAGGTTACCAAGGGTCCGTGTGACTTTGGGGAGATCTCATACAATGCACCTTGCAGAGGTAAGCTGTTTCCTGGACTATGTGCAGTCCTGGCCCTGACAGTGTTCTCTATTCAATCTGAGAGGAGGTCAGGAGAAAGAGAGAAGACCAGGAGTGAGTCTGAGGCAGCCAAGTAAAACAAAAGCAATGCTGAGTAAACTAAAAGCAATACAGAGTGGACGAGTCACAGGGGTCTTACACCAAAGACTTTATATGCCTTCATACCCTTCTGCCCAACCACTCACCTTATGAGCCTATGTTCAAGTTCATAATTAATTCCTGTTTTCCAGGAGAAACTCTGCCATTTATTTAGTCCCTTTCCTTTCTCCCCCTGTTCAAAGTACATTAGTTGCCATGGAAACCATGATGCTAATTCTAGAGGTGGAGTCCAGAGAGATCAACAACCAGAAGAAGAGAGATTTAATCTCAGGGTTTGCAATACAGACCCCGAGTTGTAAAATTGCACAAACTGAATAAACGCCATGTGACTTCAACCTCACAAGTACATCCTACTTGGACCAATTCACTCTTTAACCAATTAATAAAATTCTAACAGCAAAATCAAACCTGTGTAGAGGCTTCTGGGCTATTCTTCACTGGAGCTTTCATATAAACTAATCCATCAAGGAAAGTGCTTCCTGTAAAAGCATCTAAGTGAAGGATTTATGTTTCCCTGTCTCTCAGGTGACAGCTAGAGTCAAGCTCTTACAAACCATTGCCCTCTTTTCATTGGCACCAATGTTATACATTGCCTTCTCCTAAATGTTATCTAATTAAAGCCCTCAAACCTTTCAACTTTCTTGCTTACCAAGAGATTTCTCCAAAGTGAAAGTGAAGTCGCTCAGTCATGTCCGACTGTTTGCAACCCCATGGACTGTAGCCTACCAGGCTCCTCTGCCCATGGGATTTTCCAGGCAATAGTACTGAAGTGGATTGCCATTTCCTTCTCCAAGATTTCTCCAAGGAACCTATCAAAACCAGTGAGGTCTGAAGGACTGAGATCACTGTCCTCTCAGTGGTAGACCACTGTCATCTCTCTCCAACCTTTCTTCTAGCCATGAGCACCAGAATATCACCACTAGTCCAACCCAGACTTGTTATTCTTGGCCTTTTCATTCAACAGGCACTGAATGTTTGTATCAATACAACAGAATTAATGTTCAGAAGTTCCTTTATAACCCAGGATATTCTAAGAATCATAATAAATTTATTTATTCATTTAGTTTTATTTAGAATTTAGCCTCAATTCATTTAGTTCCTCTTTTACATCTTGGGTTTTTACAATGGAAAGAATAGTATTTAACTATCTAGTAAATCAGTGTCCTGGTCTTCAAGCAGGGTTCTCCATATGCTGTGGAGCTCGATTTTGAAAGGGTTGAATCTGAACCTTGATATTACAGGGTCAGGTTAAAATGTTCCAGTTACTTCCAATCAGTAAGTAGGTACAGAAACATCAATCTTATCAATGTGTACCAGTTCCCTCAACAGATGGAGCTGAAGGACATTCAGTAAAGGGATGATACCAAGACATGTCAAAGATTAAGGGAACAAGCAGGGGACAGAACCTAGAACTAGCAACAGTGAGAAGTCCTTTAGATCTAGCACAGCTACTGGAACATAGCAGTAAGCTGTAGGAGAAGAGCCTTTTGTGAGGAGTTGTGGCATTTAGTAGAGGAAGGCAGCCCTTCCTGACAGCAGCGTTCCTGACTGCATTCCAGCTGAAAGGAAAGGGAACGGGATATGAGGAATTTGGGAAGGATGAACAAATACTGCAGTCTCTCATCCTGCTGTCTCCATGCCTTCCCTTTGACTGAACCTAAACAGAAGAGAGAAGACATGGAGCTAGGAGATGCACAGAGGTTTTTCTCCTGGGGCAAAAATCAGGTGGAGAAGGATTAAGGGAAATCTTGACAGGTAAACAAAATATTCAGCATGCAATACATTCTGTACGTAGACTAGCAAATAAGCCAGTGCCCACCGAGGAATATTCCTCACATATAATTATACAAGTCTTGGGAGCCTGAAGCATCTACTTTGTTGTAGAAGGAGGAAATATACACAAACCAACTAGAAAACACTAATGGACACACAATAGATTTACCACCAAGACAGGTGACGCCCATACATCTTGGAAATTAGTTGTCAGACCACATCTTGGAGGAGTGATTTTTCCTGTCTTTCCTTTTCACAGATAAGAACTCAGATTCCATGAGAAATCATCACCACCACAGCTCTAATAACTAACATTCAGTTGCACACTATGTGCTGGACTCTGTTCAAAATATATAACCCAAATTAATGCATTTAATTCTAACAACTCAATAACGAGCATTATTATCCCCATTTTCTAAAGAAGGAAAGTTTGGTGACTCAGAAGTTACATATTAAGTCAATGGTGATACCAGTATCTGAACCCTGGCAGCCTGACTCCAGAGCCTACACTCTTAAACCATACACTTAACTGGCTCCCAATTTATTTTCAATAGAGTTACACTGCTGCTGCTGCTGCTGCTGCTGCTGCTGCTGCTGCTGCTAAGTCGCTTCAGTCGTGTCCGACTCTGTGTGACCACATAGACGGAAGCCCACCAGGCTCCCCCATCCCTGGGATTCTCCAGGCAAGAACACTGGAGTGGGTTGCCATTTCCTTCTCCAATGCATGAAAGTGGAAAGTGAAAATTGAAAGGGAAGTTGCTCAGTCATGTCCGACTCTTAGCGACCCCATGGATTGTAGCCTACCAGGCTCCGCCGTCCATGGGATTTTCCAGGCAAGAGTATCAGAGTGGGGTGCCATCGCCTTCTCCGAGAATTACACTACTACCCATTATTTTCATGTTACTAGCATCTAAAATCATATCCAAACAGGTGTCAAAGTTCACATAATTACAGAATTTCATGGCAAAAATGGTCGGTAGCAACTCACTTATTAGAAAGGAAATGTAGCAACTCACTTATTAGAAAGGAAATACACACAGGTGGCTACATGGTATAATTTAGCTGAGGTGAGAATGCTTGGTGGTGCCAATGCCAAGATTAGAACTCAACTCTTCCAACTTCATCATGGCTTCCCCTGTTTGCAAAGACATGGACCAGGCTCTACACAGACCAAAAAAGAAGTCAGACAAGACTGCCTTCCAAAAGTGACCAGAGTCAACTGAGTGGAGAAAAGATGGACATCACCACTAGAATCTAAGTGGTCTTGCTGACAACCGTGGTTCTCTATAAAATGATGGAGTTCAAAGGAACAACTGTTTTCCAGAGGAGCAGCTGGTATGATCTGGTAGTGGGGATGACCTCCAGCTTAGGATTTTCAGAATAGCTAATAAATAATGAATAATTACTAGCCCATGGAGTCTGTCAACAGCCATCATACAATCAATTTAGAAGCAAAATTGCTACTCTCTAGAAACCTGAGAAGCACCGAAGTTTATGAGTTTGTGGGGAAATGATTTGTCAATACTAACACACCAAGAATGCTTTGCCTTCATCTCACCATTCTAG
This sequence comes from Bos taurus, assembly GCF_002263795.3. NCBI lineage: Eukaryota > Metazoa > Chordata > Mammalia > Artiodactyla > Bovidae > Bos > Bos taurus. The sequence continues at coordinate 74,331,051 of NC_037337.1, read as the reverse complement.
ATTTTTCACCAAATCACACATATGTGTGCCATCATTCAGGAGTTCTTTCTTTAAGAATTAGCAGTGGATAGAAATCAGGTTTGAAATAATGGAATTAATTAGGATCATCACTGAAAACAGCAATTGCAGAATGCTGGCAGGTACATTTCTCATTGCTGGAGTCAGACTGTGGGTTTTAGTGTTCAATGGAATAGGGAAATATAACTCTCTAACTTAACAGAGACTTTCAGAGAAGACAGAAGTAGCGTCTTCTGAAAGAATGTGCTCCAGCATTTGTGAGTCACACAAAGGCCCCAAGTGGAATGCAAAGCCCGATTTGTTTTTACTCTATAGGACAGGTGAGCCAGATGAAGGGTGTTCAAGCTGCAAGCGTTCCTACTTTCTCTCCTATTGTCTCTCAACAGACTAAACACTCACCACTTCTGTTGCCTTCTCTCACTATCTCTCAGAATTTCTTTTGAAACTCAGCTGAGCCACTTGGAAGATAAATGAATCCTCCATGAACCCTTCTTCCTTTTTTTTCCTTTTTTTTTTTTTTGGTTACCCCACACTCCTGACACGTGGGATCTTAGTTCCACAGACAGGGATGGGACCTGAACCCTGTGCAGTGGATGCATGGGGCCTTAACCACTGGACCGCCAGGGAAGTCAAGAATCCTTCTAAGATTCAATTTCCACATCTAAAAACTCCTGGCCACTGCAGCCTGAATTCTTCCAGACTTCACTGGCCCTTCCCTCTCCTTCCTTCCTCATGCCATCTCCTCCATGGCATTTGGTTGGCTCCATCTCCTTCTCATAGCTCAACCCCCATGAGCCTCACGGGGATAGGTACAAGACATTCTATTTCAATATATCCTATTTTAATATATCCCATAATGCTTCCTCATAACCAGTGCAGAGTAAAGGTCTATTAATTTAATTTGACTTAATTACATGCTGGAAGACAGAACAGAAGTCTCATAAAATTCTTGCCAATGTTTTGTTTTTTTTTTTTCTTTAAAACTCCTGGTTTAGGAATTTCCACTTTATTCTGAAGAAAAAACACTTGGCTGTCTCCAGAGGCATTCTATGTTGAGTGAACCAGTTATCTGCTCAGGTATAACAAATCTCATTGTTTCTGCACTTTTCCTCAAGAACTAGGGCAAACCCTGTTTCTGATTGCTGTGAAGATTCTTTCAGACAGAGGGAGCTATTCCTGGAACTCACTAATACTGATCTCATCAAAATTACTTGGGCGGCCCCTGACAGCCATCCAGCAAACTCCCATGGTGCCCAGTGAGATTTAGTGAGCTGTGCAAGTATCCAACACCAAAATCTGTACCAGGCCCCAGTCTCCTTGGACAACTTCACACTCACAACTCCATTCAGAGTCATGGAAACCACCAGTTCCCCTGCAGAGCAATGATTTAAGCACAGTTTGGGGTGGCCTCCTGTAGGGGTCAAATGTAAAAGCATTAATGAGAATACCTAATATTAATGGAATATTTCTAGACTGTCACATTTTTATCCAAGGTCTCAGCCTCTGGGTGGACATAGAGGGACATTTTTATCATTAAAACTTGGAAGAATTAGATCCTCCAATAAGAGCATTAAAAAAAACCAAAAGCATATAGTAAATAACCAATGACAGGAAGGAGCCAGAATGGTACCAGATTCAGAGGAGGGAGGGCTCCCCTGCAGACAGAGGGTGCTTGAAGCTGGCCTTTGGAGGACAGGTAGAATTCTGTGCTAAGAAGAGCAAGCAAGAAGCCAGTCAAAGAGAACAGGATGGCCAGGAAAGGAGAGAATGGGGATCAGAGTATAAAATACGCCTTGTAACTGGAGAAAAGTAGGAGGTGTGACTGAAAAACGCAAGTTAGTCTCAAGATCCTGGAGTGTACTGAGAATCAGGCTGCAAAGTTTGAGCTTTAAGACACAGGGCTCTCAAAACAGTAGCTATGAAGATAAAATAGACTGCTCTTCATGTCCTTCCCTCATTACTGGTGTGTCACCTAACACTAGATCTCCTAGCGGTTGTCTGCCCTGTGTCACGGAATGAAGGACTGGTTGATCCAGCAGAGACATTGATACAGAGGAACTTAGAATATGGAGGGAGTCGAAGACCTGGACTTGAGAGTCACTCTGCCTCTTACTGCTTTTGTTACCTTGTGATTATCATCAAGAGCCTCATTTCATCAAGTGTAAAATAAGCATAATAGTATCTACTTCACAGGGTGATTAGACATTCAAAGTGCATGCAGTGTGCGAATCTACTTTGTAAGTGTATAATACATTATAGTTAGTATTAAGGACTGTTACCCAACTCCACTCCAACATTTAATTTCTTGGTTATACTCTGGAAGTGTTATGGTTCAGAAGAATGTGTCATGATGAAAATTACATTGTAAGAATCATGAAATATTTATAAGGCAAGTAGGATTGGAATGTAGAGAAAGGAGAAGTGGGGAGTGACTTCTTCATAGCCTAGGATGCCATCATGGGACGAGGAAAGACTGAACTAAGATGGGAGCAGTGGAGTAGAGAGGGCATGAGATAGTAATTTTAAAATTGGTGATGGAAGAACTTTGTAAGAAGAGTGTTTAGGAATTAAAGGTGATTCTGAATTACAGGAAAAATAGCTTATTTGAAACATCTCAACTCCAGATAAGAGAAAAAAAAATTTTTTTAAGATATACACCCATATTTTATTATAATTGTTTTATAGTTTTAGCTTTTACATTTAGATATTTAGTCCATTATGAGTTAATTTTTGTATGTGGTATGAGAGATGGTGACTGCAGCCATGAAATTAAAAGACGCTTACTCCTTGGAAGGAAAGTTATGACCAACCTAGATAGCATATTCAAAAGCAGAGACATTACTTTGCCAACAAAGGTCTGTCTAGTCAAGGCTATGGTTTTTCCTGTGGTCATGTATGGATGTGAGAGTTGGACTGTGAAGAAAGCTGAGCACTGAAGAATTGATGCTTTTGAACTGTGGTGTTGGAGAAGACTCTTGAGAGTCCCTTGGACTGCAAGGAAATCCAACCAGTCCATTTTAAAGGAGATCAGTCCTAGGTGTTCTTTGAAAGGAATGATGCTAAAGCTGAAACTCTAGTACTTTGGCCACTTCATGCAAAGAGTTGACTCATTGGAAAAGACTCTGATGCTGGGAAGGATTGGGCGCAAGAGGAGAAGGGGACGACAGAGGATGAGATGGCTGGATGGCGTCACTGACTCGATGGACGTGAGTCTGGGTGAACTCCTGGAGTTGGTGATGGACAGGGAGGCCTGGCGTGCTGAGATTCATGGGGTCGCAAAAAGTCAGACACGACTGAGCGACTAATCTGATCTGATCTGATCTGAGACAGAGGTCCAACTTCATTCTTTTAAATATGGAGATCTTGTTCGAGGACCATTTGTTGAGAAAACTAAAATTTATCCAGAATAAGAGAAAAACTGTCTGGAGCTTCCTTATGCAATACAGTAGCCACTGGCCACAGCACGTGAAATGCAGCTCATGCAAACTGAGATACACTATAAGTGTAAACCACACATTAGATTTCAAATACCTAATGTGAAAAAAGAATGTCGAGTATCTCAGTAATTTTTATGCTGCTTACATGTTAAAATGATATTGTTTGGGATGTGTGTGTGTGTGTTCAGTTGTTTAGTCACCTCCAACTCTGAACCCCATGGACTATAGCCCACTAGTCTCCTCTGTCCATGGAATTTTCCAGGCAAGAAAACTGGAGTGGGTTGCCATTTCCTTCTCCAGGGGATCTTCCCAACCCAGGAATCAAACCTGCGTCTCCTGCATTGGCAGGCAGGTTCTTTACCTGGGAAGCTCTTGAATTAAATCAAAGTATTTTAAGTTAATTTCACCTGTTTTACTTTACTTTTTAATGTGGCTACTAAAAAAAAATTAAAATAAAGATGTGGCTGGTATTACATTCACTGGTCCCATGTATAATTCTCAGTAGAATCATAATGAAGCTTTTCCCATCTTAACATCTCAGAGTTCTCTCCTGCTGCTGCTGCTGCTAAGTCGCTTCAGTCGTATCCAACTGTGTGCGACCCCATAGACGGCAGCCCACCAGACTCCCCCGTCCCTGGGGTTCTCCAGGCAAAAACACTGGAGTGGGTTGCCATTTCCTTCTCCAATGCATGAAAGTGAAAATTGAAAATGAAGTCGCTCAGTCGTGTCCGACTCTTAGTGACCCCATGGACTGCAGCCCACCAGGCTCCGCCATCCATGGGATTTTCCAGGCAAGAGTACTGGAGTGGGATGCCATTGCCTTCTCCAGAGTTCTCTCCTAGGCTACTTGAATCAGCAGTACCTATGAGCAACCCTCTGGGGTTTTTTAAGAAGCTCCCAATGATTATTCCCTGGCAGCTCAGATGGTAAAGAATCTGCCTGCAATGCCAGAGACCCTGGGTCGCAAAGATCCCTTGGAGAAGGGAATGGCAATCCACTCCAGTTTTCTTGCCTGGAGAATTCCACGGACACAGGAGCCTGGCAGGCTATAGACCATGGGGTCGCAAAGCATCAGACACAGCTAAGCCACTAACACTTAATGATTATGGGGGCCACAGAGCTTCTGCCTTAGAACATTTTAAGTGTATTTAAGCTTTATTTTAGTTTATATAATCATCACCAGGGGAGCTCTTTAAGAGATTCTAGCCCCAGATATTCTGATGACTTAGACCTAGAATTCTGGCTTGAAGTCCCTTGGCATCTTCATTTCTCATGTGATCTGATACACGTGAGCCAAGTTCTGTGGTAAATCCTGTTTACCTTGCTTAATTTTCTTACCTTCTGCTTTGGAATTTTCCTCCATTCTTCCAACTTACATGACAGGGGTGTGTTTGTGTGCTCAGTTGCTTAGTCACCTCCAAGGAATACTATCATCTTTTAAGAGCTTGCAGACTCTAAAAATCTCATTCTGGCCCTAGGTAAGAATAAAACTAGTAATACTCTATCCATGGAGGCTGCTCTGTCTTCCTCTGTAGGCCACTGGGATAAGAAGGTTGTGTACACACACCAACCTTTTTGTTCATTAATCTTGAAGGCAGAAAGCCTCATGTTTTGGTCTTGATGCACGGCTTTTGGGGAAATCAGATTTTCCTTGTTAAAGGGTAAAAATACTACTATATTCAGAGGAAGATGGATCTTTTAGTAGGAAATGGCATCTGGCAAGAGGCCTTCGGCTCATTAAGTACCCTACTTAGGTCTCCCTTGCAGGCCCTCCAGGGCTGGCTGGTCAACAGCACAGCACAAGAATCAATACCTCCAGCAACCAGCTTCCTGCCTACTGGAAGCAGCTGTTGAAAGACTGATTCTAACGCTAATTAAAAGCCCACCCACTTTGAGCTGCTGGGAGCCCAAGTCCAGGCCATCTGCACCATCTCTGCATTCTCAGAACATGTAAATCACACCATGAGCTGGAACCCCCTTTTACTGTATTTCAAAACATTTCCCAAGAGGTCAGAAATCTTATCCCTGATGTGTTTTGCTTCCTTCAACTAGCAAATTTCTTGCCCTTAATGAACAAATTACTTTGAGCCAATTTAAAATCCTAAGATTTAATCAAATTCCTATACCACTTAGTTTAGCAAATAGCTAAGAAGCAGACAGTAATCAACGGGCAATGACCTCCATGATAAGTGGTCCTCTGGAAGATGACACTCTCCTTCTCACACTTGGGCGATTTGATGGGCTAAACCTTCAGCATCAGGTGATCAGCTTCTTCTATCTTTCTGTCCTTCTCGAGAAGTCAGGGTGGCATGGCTGAAAACCCCATACTTCCAGAAATGCTAGTCAGACATACAACTGAGGTCAGACAATCTTGAAATACAAAATTCCGAAAATTTTCCTTGAGATGGAAAACCCAACCACACAGGAATCAAGCCTATGATCCCAGCCTCTCCAACTCCAGACTCTTATAACCTCAACAGTCACCAATCAGGGGGCAGAGCACCCCTGCCACACTGTATGAAGGCATCTCAGGGGAAATGCAGGCTGTTGGTGCCAACAGGGATTGAAGCAATTGTCAGACCCTACACTTCTCAGTTCCCCTGGTGGCTCAGATGGGAAAGCACCTGCCTGCAATGCAGGAGACCCAGGTTTGATCCCTGGATCAGGAAAATCCCCTGGAGAAGGAAAGGGCTATCCCACTCCTGGGGAATTCCATGGACAGGGGTGGGCTACAGTCCATGGGCTCACAAACAGTTGGACAAGACTGAGTGACTAATACTTTCACTTTTCACACTTATCAGAAGGTAAAGGACTAAAGCCTGGAGAAGTTCAGCAACTTGGAAAAGGTGATGTAACTAGTTAGTGACAGAGCCAGGACCAATTACCCAAGGTAGGGCAATTGCAGCTCCTAGGTTTAAACTTGTATTGATTATGAAAGCAATTAAGAATGATATGCCTTCAGCAAAAATTAAAACATTCTAAATACACATAAAAACCCTTTGATATCACATAATGCACAAATAATAAAAATATTCACATCATCAAGTTTTCCTATGGAACCAGCTTTATCACAACAAGTACAATTCACTGAATATTTACCACATGTAAAGCACTGTGCTAAGAATATGGACATTGCTAACCCCATTTTAGAAATTAAGGCTGAGGAGTAACTGAGTAACTGCATAACTAAGTAACTGGGTATGGATACTAGGTGAAGAGTTCGTTAACTAGTAATGGCAGAATCTGAATCCAGGTCACTTTGTGTTCAGAGTGAACTCTCTTAACCATAATTCTACATCACCTCCTAGAACCACATCACCCTCCGTAGATGGCTGGATTTCTTTAGAGTCCTGCAGCTAGCTCAAAATCCTTCAAAAGTAGACCCACCCTGTCCCTGTGATCTGCCTCCAATCCCCACACACACCCACACGCTGCTGCCCAACTCCTGATCTCCAGGATCCACTCTCGATTTACCATTGGAAGAACCTACACACCGTCCAACCAGGGCAAACACTATTCCTAAAGGCTACCAGATGGCTAGATTGTCCCCATTGGATGACAGACTTTCCTGTAGATTTCAGGCATAGATACTTGCTGCTGCTGCTGCTGCTGCTAAGTTGCTTCAGTCGTGTCCAACTCTGTGCGACCCCATAGACGGCAGCCCACCAGGCTCCCCCATCCCTGGGATTCTCCAGGCAAGAACACTGCTTATATCAACTGAAAACAAAACAAAACAAAACTGCACAACATGAGAGTTGTGAGTTAAGCTTTATTTGGGACAAAATGACTTCCATGGCCAAGAAGACAGCACCTCAGATAGCTCTGGGGTACCAGTTCTGAAGAGGAAAGGGGAAAGATCTGTATTATATATGATCTTAGTGAAGGAGGTAAAGTGAGTAAAGTTGTTCAGTCGTGTCTGACTCTTTGCAACCCCATGGACTGTAGCCTGCCAGGTCCCTCCATCCCTGGGATTCTCCAGGCAAGAACACTGGAGTGGGTTGCCATTTCCTTCTCCAATGCATGAAAGTGAAAAGTGAAAGTGAAGTCGCTCAGTCGTGTCCGACTCTTCTCGACACCATAGACTGCGGCCTACCAGGCTCCTCCATCCATGGGATTTTCCAGGCAAGAGTACTGGATTGGGGTGCCATTGCCTTCTCCAGGGGATCTTTCCAACCCAAGGTTCGAACATGGGTCTCCCTCACTGCAGGCAGACTCTTTACTGTCTGAGCTACCAGGGGGTACTTGCAGTCAAACACACATTTTGGCAGAGGCTTGCTGCTAGTCATGAGGAGCAGATGTCATTGTTAATGAGTTTAGTGCTTTTCTAGGTATGAGAAGATGCAAGAATTGGGGCTCATAAATCTTCTCCTGAAAATATTGACCTATAAGCAGGGCTGTTCTGCCAGTTTGTCCCAGAGCACAGAGTGCCTCATACCTGTTCTCCACCCTGAGCTCATTTTGGGGTGAGCTAAAGGTCAGAGGCTGCAGTGGCTCATGACTTAATCCTTGTCGAGGGGTAGATGGCAAGTGCTGGTTGTTAGTTGGTACCTGGGATGCCTTCAGCAGGAAACAGGAAGCAGCATGCCATACTGGAGGACAGGGCAACCTCACCATCTCTCTCACAGCTCTGCCACAAACCAGCCCAACTTTGAAGACAAAAGAGGGGCAGTGTCCTCAAGCCCAGGTTCTCCTCTCTTGAGGAATCTCACTTTTATACTCTGACATCTCCTCACCCAACCTCTCAAGTCCTAGAGTCTTTCCCACCCCCTTTCTTAGCAGATGACCTAGCTGAAGACCACTCACCACCTCGTTTATCATCTAAACAAGGACACTTTGATAAGTGTAAGGGGATCTTAATAAATATGTTGGTACATTCCAACAGACCCTGTAAAATTTCCCTGTTGCCTTCTCTGCACGACAGATTTTTAATGGGCAGTGGAGGCAAACGGCCCACTTGCAGAAACAGGCTCTTTCCCAGTAGGGGTTCTGTCCAGAGTGTCCACTCTCTCTGAATCTCTCCACCATCACTGGCACAAGGAACTTACAAGGGCAACAATTGGCCAAGCAGATTGGCTAGTCTTAATTCAATTTTAATTCCTTCTTTCAAACTCTAATTTCTTCTGAAGTGGGTGCTGGTCAAGGATAACGGGTATGGAGGTGAATTTCTTAGCAAACTAAGGCATCAAATAGAACAGTTGGGTCCCTTGTGAGCCTTCAAATCGGGCTGGAAACACTTTCACATCGGTATCGAGCAAATGCTATGGTTTTCTGCCCCCTGCTGGTGAAAGTGAGTCTCTGCCAAGGAGAGAACTGCAGGCGGGCTCCCTGCGTTTGAGTGCTTGGGGATGCCTTCAGGAATCCGGACTCAACTTATACCGGGAGAAATATCAATAACCTCAGATATGCAGATGACACCACCCTTATGGCAGAAAGTGAAGCGGAACTAAAAAACCTCTTGATGAAAGTGAAAGTGGAGAGTGAAAAAGTTAGCTTAAAGCTCAACATTTAGAAAACGAATATCATGGCATCTGGTCCCATCACTTCATGGGAAATAGATGGGGAAACAGTGGAAACAGTGTCAGACTTTACTTTTGGGGGCTCCAAAATGACTCCAGATGGTGACTGCAGCCATGAAATTAAAAGATGCTTACTCCTTGGAAGGAAAGTTATGTCCAACCTAGATAGCATATTCAAAAGCAGAGACATTACTTTGCCAACAAAGGTCCATCTAGTCAAGGCTATGGTTTTTCCAGTAGTCATGTATGGATGTGAGAGTTGGACTGTGAATAAGGCTGAGCGCTGAAGAATTGATGCTTTTGAACTGTGGTGTTGGAGAAGACTCTTGAGAGTCCCTTGGACAGCAAGGAGATCCAACCAGTGCATTTTAAAGGAGATCAGTCCTGGGATTTCTTTGGAAGGCATGATGCTAAAGCTGAAACTCCAGTACTCTGGCCACCTCATGGGAAGAGTTGACTCATTTGAAAAGACTCTGATGCTGGGAGGGATTGGGGGCAGGAAGAGAAGGGGACGACAGAGGATGAGATGGCTGGATGGCATCACTGACTCAATGGACATGAGTCTGAGTGAACTCCGGGAGTTGGTGATGGACAGGGAGGCCTGGCATGCTGCAATTCATGGGGTCGCAAAGAGTCGGACACGACTGAGTGACTGAACTGAACTGAACTTATACCAGTGCTGATCCACAGAGTGACCATTTCAAGCATTCATTCAACAAGCACTTACCGTGAGCCAGCTGCACCCTAAGCCAGGGGAGGAAACAGTAAGATGATTAAGATTCCTGTACTTTGTAATTTTGAATAGTTGAAATTTATTTCATGGGAGGACAGAGAGCAGAAACATTGTATAATCATCTTTGTATCCTACACACACACATACACACATACATACACAACAGCCTATGCCTTGATATGTTGAAATGTTTAGGAGATGCCCAAGAATGATACATGTTCTAGTAATTTCTCTCGTGTCATTTTGATTGGGAAACAATGAATGTGCCACACAGAAACTAATCCTAGTGGATAAATAAATAAATAATCATCTTTATTTCTACTTCTTGCTTCTACTTTCCTTATGACCTCTACCTTTTGTTCTATTACCATCAGACACAGGTACCCAATTGTCTCAGATTGAAAGGAAGCTAAACTTACAAAATTATTTCTAAATCGTAAAAATTAAACCCTTTCCAAGTATGTTTGCAGTAAAGGAATTAGAGGAGGAGGGAGAGGTGGGAAAAGAAGAACAGAGTAAGCATAATACATATTAAAGAGAAAAATGCCATGAGGTCTCAAATAGGTTTTGGTTTTTGCTTCGTTACCTTAACTGCTGCATTGGAGGACTGAATTGAGAGGGCTTCTCAAATTGGATCCTGTGGATGATTAGTATAGCCTTCAAGGTATGAACTTCATCTTCACTGCCTAGGAATTATGTAACCTTTGACAAATACCTACCTTTCTGTGCCTGTCTCACTGCTTATAAAATAATGGTAACAATATAGCCTTCCTCAGAGGTGAAGATACTTTGAAAGTGCCAGTGTTGTTGTTTAGTCACTAAGTCCTGTCCAACTCTTTTGCAACCCCATGGGCTGCAGTTTGCCAGGCTCCTCGTGTCCATGGGATTCTCCAGACAAGAGTACTGGAGTGGGTTGCCATTTCCTTCTTCAGGGGATCTTCTTGACCCAGGGATTGAACTCACATCTACTTTGGCAAGCAGATTCTGTACCACTGAATCAATCAGGGAAGCCCTTGAAAGTGCAAGGGGCTAGTACTAATTATTATTATTCTGATGGAAATAATCAGAGAATTTGAGGGATTAAAATATGTCAAGTAGCTAAACAGTGTCTGGAATATAGTAAACACTCAAATTGTTTGTGCTTGTGTATGCCTGTATGTTTGTGTATTTCCCTAATGCCCATTCTGTCAGGCACCTGCAATCAGGGAATGAACCAAAATTTCTACTGAGAGTTCAATGGCTTCTTCATATTAACCAATGGGTTGAAGTCAGAAATAGATTTAAGGGACTAGATCTGATAGACAGAGTGCCTGATGAACTATGGACAGAGGTTCATGACATTGTACAGGAGACAGGGAGTAAGACCATCCCCAAGAAAAAGAAATGCAAAAAAGCAAAACAGTTGTTTGAGGAAACCTTACAAATAGCTGTGAAAAGAAGAGAAGTGAAAAGCAAACGAGAAAAGGAAAAATATACCCATTTGAATGCAGAGTTCCAAAGAATAGCAAGGAAAGATAAGAAAGCCTTCCTCAGCGATCAATGCAAAGAAATAGAGGAAAACAATAGAATGGGAAAGACTAGAGATCTCTTCAAGAAAATTAGAGATACCAAGGGAACATTTCAAGCAAAGATGGGCTCAATAAAGGACAGAAATGGTATGGACCTAACAGAAGCAGAATTTATTAAGAAGAGGTGGCAAGAATACACGGAAGAACTGTACAAAAAAGATCTTCACGACCCAGATAATCACAAAGGTGTGATCATTCCCACTCACCTAGAGCCGGACATCCTGGAATGTGAAGTTAGGTGGGCCTTAGGAAGCATCACTACGAACAAAGCTAGTGGAGGTGATGGAATTCCGGTTGAGCTATTCCAAATCCTGAAAGATGATGCTGTGAAAGTGCTGCACTCAATATGCCAGCAAATTTGGAAAACTCAGCAGTGGCCACAGGACTGGAAAAGGTCAGTTTTCATTCCAATCCCAAAGAAAGGCAATGCCAAAGAATGCTCAAACTACCGCACAATTGCACTCATCTCACATGCTAGTAAATTAATGCTCAAAATTCTCCAAGCCAGGCTTCAGCAATATGTGAACCATGAACTTCCAGATGTTCAAGCTGGTTTTAGAAAAGGCAGAGGAACCAGAAATCAAATTGCCAACATCTGCTGGATCATCGAAAAAGCAAGAGAGTTCCAGAAAAACATCTATTTCTGCTTTATTGACTATGCCAAAGCCTTTGACTGTGTAGATCACAATAAACTGTGGAAAATTCTGAAAGAGATGGGAATACCAGAACACCTGATCTGCCTCTTGAGAAACCTATATGCAGGTTAGGAAGCAACAGTTAGAACAAGACATGGAACAACAGACTGGTTCCAAATAGGAAAAGGAGTACGTCAAGGCTGTATATTGTCACCCTGCTTATTTACTTTATATGCAGAGTACATCATGAGAAACGCTGGGCTGGAAGAAGCACAAGCTGGAATCAAGACTGCTGGGAGAAATATCAATAACCTCAGATATGCAGATGACACTACCCTTATGGCAGAAAGTGAAGAAGAACTAAAGAGCCTCTTGATGAAAGTGAAAGAGGTGAGTGAAAAAGTCGGCTTAAAGCTCAACATTCAGGAAACTAAGATCATGGCATCCAGTCCCATCACTTCATGGCAAATAGATGGGGAAATAGTGGCTGACTTTATTTTTCTGGGCTCCAAAATCACTGCAGATGGTGACTGCAGCCATGAAATTAAAAGACGCTTGCTCCTTAGAAGGAAAGTTATGACCAACCTAGATAGCATATTCAAAAGCAGAGACATTACTTTGCCAACAAAGGTCCATCTAGTCAAGGCTATGGTTTTTCCAGTGGTCATGTATGGATGTGAGAGTTGGACTGTGAAGAAAGCTGAGTGCAGAAGAATTGATGCTTTTGAACTGTGGTGTTGGAGAAGACTCTTGCGAGTCCCTTGGACTGCAAAGAGATCCAACCAGTCCATTCTGATCAGTCCTGGGTGTTCATTGGAAGGACTGATGTTGAAGCTGAAACTTCAATACTTTGGCCACCTGATGTGGAGAGCTGACTCATTTGAAAAGACCCTGATGCTGGGAGGGATTGAGGGCAGGAGGAGAAGGGGACAACAGAGGATGAGATGGCTTGATGGCATCACCGACACAATGGACATGGGTTTGGATGGACTCTGGGAGTTGGTGATGGACAGGGAGGCCTGGCGTACTGCAGTTCATGGAGTAGCAAAGAGTCAGACACGACTAAGCGACTGAACTGAACTGAACTGAACTGAACAAGCGGATGCTGGAACCTGTAGTCAGTATAGCACAGTCTGTAGCCTAGAATAACCTCCGCACATTCTTTACCACTTGCCTCTTAAGAGGTCTCTATCCTGAGAGTTTATGGGTCACAAGCAGAGGACACATGAACTGATTAAGAAGCAAAACCCCATGAAGTAGCAAATGGGTCATTTTAAGTGCTGGTGTCAGTTAGGGAAACTGATAGAGCGACACAGAAATAAACTTCACTGTCAGGCTGGGAGAGATCGTTTTAGATGTACTCTGGCTGAAAGTCATTCCCTCCTCCTCCAAAAACAACGGAGGCTTATAAAGCCTGTCCACCTCTGTCGAGTACATATTTTGTCAGCAGCATCTACAATAAGCATTTTATAGAGTCAGAGCGGAGGTGCCTTGAAATCCCCAGTTTTATGTCCCCAAACAGAGAAACACAGCTGGTAAAAGCTCAATTTAAAGTTTAAGTTTTGAACAGTTGCAGATGGAGAAACTAAGAATGATCTGGAATTGGTAAACTGATCCTAGCAGTTGACCTGTTGAATATGAGTAATTTCAGACCACAAGGCAAAGCAGAAGAGAATTGGGGCAGGACCAGAAGGGCCCTGACAAAGGAAGGAGATGCTCAGAGAGCCACAAATGAGACATGTCCTCTGGGTGAAATTCTTTCCCCAGGTTTTAGTGAGGGAGGACCTACATGTAGATGTAGTTATAGCTATGTGTTATTTATAATGTGTTTTCTAGGTGTATTTAAATGTGTTAAGGAAAATGAACATACATCTTTCCAAGGTCTTTTTCCATCTCAGTTCATCACTTATTTGGTCTTCATAAAAATCCCAAGTTTAAATTAATTCCATGAAATTTAAAAAGATGCATAAAACAAGTCCATTCCTGCCTGGGTATGTGACACATTATACTTAGCCTTCATTGACTATATTTTTATGCCCCAAGTGCAATTTTTAAGTCATCAGACTGATAAACAAATCTCAATGACCTAGTAAGAAGCAGTGGATTTCTGACCCAGTGAGTGTCATAGAAACTGGTCATCAATGTGACATGAAAAGAAATAGAAATTAGTGCCTAGAGAATGTCAACTCCTTAGCGTCAGACTCTATATTAATGGCTTGACAGTTTGTCCCAACATTGCTTTTTTATACTAAATAAAGAAATAAGCCCCTTCTCAGCTCACTTGAAGGATGACAGATTTATTCCCAATTCTACTGAGGTTACCCACATAATAGTTCTCAGAATTGCCTACCACTTTATCACCTTCACCCTGAATCCTAATAGACTTTCACATTAAATTTTATACTAAAATATTTATCATGGTCCTAGCAACATTTCTAATGAAGGCAGTTACTGGAAATGGAGGGAAATGCCAGACTCCAAGTCATCATTTTCATCATAAAGAAGAGCTGATGTGGCATTGCATGAAGAGATCACCCTGCTTCATGTTCATTTAAAATAATACAGGAAACGGAAAAATTGCTATCAATTTAGACTAAGCAAGAATTTCCAATTTGAGAGTGTGAGGTCGAAAGCACCCACTAATGAATTGCTCAGTCAAACTTGGTTGGTGAATACTCTTGACCTGTGACAGGACTGAGGAAGGCTCAGGCTAGCGTTTATTTCCCAACCCGAATAGAGTCGAGTTCATCATCTGAATAACTGTCCTGCACATCTGAGATGAATCGCCCCCAGCTCGCCCTTCAGCATCTATGCATCAGAGCCAAGATACCACATGTCACAAAGCCCTCGTTAGCGATTCAGACGAAAGGAACCTCAGACTCTCCAATATAACACTGCCTCTTTCAGAGAACACAGAGGAAACATGCTGAGGGGAAAAAATATTTCAGTGGAAGGAAAAGAAAAGTTCTATTAACTTTTCTCTTCCTCTCATTAATTAGCACAGCCACTAACTCATCATCTCCTAGCAGAATGCCAACTGTAATGCCATGTGGATTGTGAGTGGGATGAGATTCTAGTAGGTCTCTGGAGTTCTCCTCTTTTAAATGCCACTTTTTAAAGATTCTGCCCAAAGATTCTTTCCAGTGTCCTGTTCTTTCTCATCTCCCATTTATTTCCTCTTCTTTATAGAAAAATCTCTAAAGTGGGGGTAATCTAATCACATGAAGAATTAGAGATGGGGGCTAGGACTGATTTCCTTCTAAATTCACATAATACAAGGGTCTCCTCCTCCTAATGCATATGTGGTTAATGGCAGAAGGAAGAAAAAATGCAGACAGCTACTATAGGCCTGATAGAACCTATTAGTGGGAGCATGTCTTTAGTGAAATATCTAAATATGCACTATAAAGCAAGAAAAAATGTTCTGCTCTGTCTTTAACAGCTGGCAGTAAATGAAGACTTCTACAATGAATTGGCATTTATAAGTTCACAGTGACACTAATTCAGTCAGCCAGATGAGAAATCATTGAAGAGAGTTAAACTAGCCATTTGGCATCTTGTACATGATGCATGTGAGCTACTAAAGAAGAGATTCCTGTTCCAATCTAGAGAAGCAAGTATCACAAGCTGCGAGCAGTCCTTCCTGGATGGAGAGTGAAGTTTTTGATGGCACATGATTTATTTTTTTGCACTAATAACTAAGCCACATGCCCTACATTTTTATCCCCTGAGATGGCTATTTTTGCCTAAATGTCCCTTCCATCCTAGCATTCTCAAAGCTTTGATCTATTCTTGCATTTACTAATTCAACCAACAACTGGGCAAAATATGGTTCAAAATGCTAGAAGGGATTAAAAGACCCAGAACCCCCCTGTAAGTGTCTCACAATATAATAGACAGCTCTACAAATAATTCCATTTCAGAAAGAAAATCATTCCTATTAAATACATACATATATACATGTATATAAGCATGCACACACACACACATACACACACATATGTACACAAACACACACATAGAGGGAGGAGGAGAGAGAGGGTGAACAAACAAAGAGCACAGACAGGAGTCTCTGTTAGCCTAGGAAATTGGGGAGGTATCACAGAAATGGGAAGGAATGTTTGAAACAAAACTTGAAGTGCAGGAAGATTTCTCAGGTCAGCAATGGAGGGGACAAGGCAAGCCACATTCAGCTAAAGGAACACCATCTGTAGAGATCCAAAGGCATAAGATAGCAGAGCTCTTCAGAGAACTGAAATCCTGTGACCAGTCAACATTTTCTTATTTCCTCTTTGGTTGACTCTAGATGAACAACGAGCAGGTTCATGGAATGATCCCAATGCATTCATCTAAGATAAAAGAGTAAAAGCACTGGGCTCAGAAGGTTCTTTTCATGACCATTATCGGTGATGGCTGTCAATTAATTCAGTGAGCTGATGCAGTGAAGAACAGTGGCCCTCAACGATCTGCTGGAATAGGATGCAGGGCAGAGGATAGGAATGTGGGCTCTGGAACCAAGATGCCTGTGAGCATTATGCAGGACAATGACACGATGAGGTAGTTAGCATAATGTCTGGCACAAAATCACTTAAAGATCAGGTGCTATCACTGTTATTTATATAATTATAGTTGTTATTTAGAGGTATATGCTAAAATGACTTTGTGGTAGCAATGAATTTTGGTATTCATTAAGACATTTAAATCTGCAGGACAAGGGTATGAGTTAGCACGAGTAAAATGAAATTATCTAGTAATATATCAAAAGAATTTAAATCTACAATTAGATCTACAAATTTATGTAAATTTTCATAATAAATTCATAGACTAAATTATATTCTGTATAATGAATATATACATATATGTGTATCTCTACCTGTAGCAAATATTCATAATATAAAAGAAACATAGGGGATGGGAGGGTGTGATTTTTGTTAAACAACAGTTGTTTGTGAACAAATTTTTGTAATGTTGCTTCCTAAAAGATTTTCTACATTTCTACTTTTACTGCTGCTGCTGCTAAGTTGCTTCAGTCGTGTCCGACTCTGTGCGACCCCATAGACGGCAGCCCACCAGGCTCCCCCGTCCCTGGGATTCTCCAGGCAAGACCACTGGAGTGGGTTGCCATTTCCTTCTCCAATGCATGAAAGTGAAAAGTGAAAGTGAAGTCGCTCAGTCGTGTCCGACTCTTAGCGACCCCATGGACTGCAGCCCACCAGGCTCCTCCATCCAAGGGGTTTTCCAGGCAAGAGTACTGGAGTGGGGTGCCATCACCTTCTCCGCTACTTTTACTACATTTCTTTATTAGTTTGACAATACCTATCAGGAAAGCTATTTTATGTCAGTTTGTGTGTTTGTCCTCTCTTTATATAAAATGAGTATTATCAGTTGGCTGTCTTACCAAAATAATTTCTAAAGAGGTCAGGTATTTTAAGTCTAACACAAGTTGGACTTTTCATTGTGGATGCATCGTTAACTCTAAAAAGTGAAAGAAAACTTAGCCACATGCATTCAAATGAATTTTAAGTTGCCTAGTAATCTTCAAGCAAAAAAAGCCAGGAATAACACTGACTCAGTCATCTGAATAATGTCTCAGAAAACAATTTAAAAAAATCGGAATTTTTTTTCCAATTTAACATCTGTCCGGAGAAGGCAATGGCACCCCACTCCAGTACTCTTGCCTGGAAAATCCCATGGACGGAGGAGCCTGGTAGGCTGCAGTCCATGGGGTCACTAAGAGTCGGGACGCGACTGAGCGACTTCACTTTCACTTTTCACTTTCATGCACTAGAGAAGGAAATGGCAACCCACTCCAGTGTTCTTGCCTGGAGAATCCCAGGGACGGGGGAGCCTGGTGGGCTGCCGTCTATGGGGTCGTGCAGAGTCGGACACAACTGAAGCAACTTAGCAGCAGCATCAGCAGCAGTACATACTAACTCACTAACATCGATATATAATGGTTTGAAATTGATAGCCAGACTATGTATGGCCATGGGAAAATATCTTATTTAGAAGTAGTTCTGCCTGAAAATGTGAGAAAGCACACTACATACTATGTCAGCATCTGTGAATCCAAGAGTGACAAGTACTGGTCCAGTGAATCTTTCTGAAGCCTGTGCTATAGGGCAGGCAGTGTTCTTGGCGCTGGGAAGAAGGCAAGGTACAAAACAAAAATCACTGCCCTCATGTTGTCCACATTTGAAGGTCATCTTTTTCATCCTGGCTTAAACTTGTCCATGCTTAGACAATACAGTGTCCACGTCCACTGTATTTGGGTGTGGAGCTCGCTCTAACAAGTCACTGAGATCCACACATGGATAAAGAATTGGACTCTGAGCACAAACTCCCAGTTACAAGATGAATAAGTTCTGGAGATCTAATGTATAGCAAGGCAGCAATAGTTGACAATACTGTGCTGTATATTTGAATGTTGGTGAGAGTAGATCTGAAATGTTCTGACCACAAAAAAGAAATTGTAGTTGTGTGACGTGATGGAGGTGCTAATGCTACAGTCATCGTCATGTTAAAGTATATAAGTGCATAAGCTCAGCACTTCCTACATCTTAAACTTATACTCTATTGTATGTCAATTATATCTCAATAAACTGGGAACAAAATAATAAAGGATTTATTCCTCAGTTGCTAAGCATGTAGCTGTCCACCTTCTTTAGAGATTTTAACTAGCTGAAGAAAACTGGTTCCCCTAAAATCAGACCTCCTTCTGGGGCAGCCCATAGCCAAAGACCAATTAATTATAAAATTTGGGACATGGGACACATCAGCAGAGACTCTACATTGGGGTTCAACTATCCCTTCTGCTTCATTCCTTAAGAATTGGTCCCAGCAGCATTACCAAACACAATCAGTAATATGCCTCCTATATGCCTTTCTCTGTTTAACATTTGCCTTCCCAGGGAACCCAAATGGCAACACATTTTGTATCAGGAGTGAGAAAACAAATGCCAAGATGAGAATTTCAAACAGGATCATGTGCCCACCTGCTGGCAACGCAGATCCATCTCTGACCATTGGAGCAGCATAGACAGTCCCTGGCACAGGCTAACAGTGCCGTTGATGAAACTTGTACACCTGGTGAACAAGAATTGTGGAAGGAAATGCATTAGCTAAGTTTGAGGGGAAATAGCAACTCTAAGGACAGTGAAGGGCTTCCCTGGTGGTTCAGTGGTAAAGAATCTGCCTGCCAATGCAGGAGATGTGGGATCAATCCCCCAGTCAGGAAGATCCCCTGGAGGAGGAAATGGCAACCCACTCCAGATTTCTTGCCTGGAGAATTCCACGGACAGAGGAGCCTGGCGGGCTACAGGCCATGGGGTTGCAAAGAGTCAGACACGACTTAGTGACTAAACAACAGCAACAAAGGAGGCTGAAATAGGGTGGCTGTCGCCATCTCTTTATGCTCTGGATGAGGATAACAAAAAGCTAAGATGGACAATTTGGCAGTTAAAAGCTAAGTGTAAAAGGCAGAGTACTTCTTTGGTCTTGAATGAAGTGGTCCTTATCTCCTCAGCAGGAGGGCAGAGAAAGCTATGGACCTCACTTAGGAATAGTCAAGTTTCATAGACTAAACTCTCAACTAGGGTCAATTAGGTGTGCCACAGACAGAGCCCTGATTTTGAAGGAATGAGATGCTGACACATGGAATGGCAACATCTACCCTGATGGACTCAAAAATCCTGAATCACTGCTACAAATTCTATAAGCCTGCTTAAGTGGTCCAATCCTCACAGTGAAGAGTAAACCCTCATCTTTTGTTTGAAAGTCACATAGAGATCTCATCCATACCAAAAAAAAAAAAAGTGCCAGCTCAGGGTCTGACTCCATTCTCCCCCTCCTGCCCACTTGACCAGTAACTATGGTAAAATCACAACATAACTCAGTTGGAGACAGGCTAGAAGGAGGGAGACAATATCCCAGAGTAACTGCCTAGTGCAGTTGTAGCTCGAAAAGTATAAGTAGGGCTGGGTTCTTAGTGTGCTGGACCAAGGCGGCTAAAATATAAATGGGAATAGAAGCATTGATACTGGAGTCCTCCTTCACGATACAACAATTAACAATCTGGCAAGAACCATCGGAAATGATGCAAACACAGCTAGGATGGCCTCTGTTGTTGTTGCTCAGTCGCCCAGTCATGTCCAGCTCTTGGCAACCCCACGGCACACCAGCCCCCTAGAGGTGTGAAAAAGGTGATGGCCCAGACTAAGTGAGATAGAAATCGCAGAATTACTGTGCCAGACAACGGAAAAGGGATTTGAAAATGTAGACACGTTGTTATGTCCTTTGGATATACTACATAAGAGAAGAAAATCCACCAGATCACTTTGTTTCTCAGGAGAGCTAGAGGGGATACCATTTACTAAAGCAAAAAGGAGTGACTGGTGGGAGGGACAAGGACTTCACGAGAAGTTTGGTGGTGGCTCCCTTATGAAGGCCAGTGAAGGTGGCAGGACACGCAAACAAGGGCTCATATCTGATGACCACTGAGCATGCTAACTTGAAAGCAAGCCAGCCGCCACATCAGCACTTAACCAGTAGAAGCCAGGGGGATGCACGCATCATGATGAGCGGCAAGGTCAATGTGGTGGCGGACGGAGGGCTGACCAACTGGGGGATATGTAGATCCCTAAGAGAAAAGAGTTTTGCTAGGGGTGAACTCAGAGAAGGCAATGGCAACCCACCCCAGTACTCTTGCCTGGAAAATCCCATGGACGGAGGAGCCTGGTAGGCTGCAGTCCATGGGGTCGCTAAGAGTTGGACACGACTTAGCGTCTTCACTTTCACTTTTCACTTTCATGCATTGGAAAAGGAAATGGCAACCCACTCCAGTGTTCTTGCCTGGAGAATCCCAGGGACGAGGGAGCCTGGTGGGCTGCCGTCTATGGGGTCGCACAGAGTCGGACATGACTAAAGCAACTTAGCAGCAGCAGCAGGGATGAACTAGATGGGCAGTCAACAAGGGTGCTTTTCAATCTGTATTATTCAAAGAAATCCAAGATGGCTAATCAAGAATCTGAAGGCAGTTACCCCAATCAAAGTCATGATTCCTTTATCAGTTTCTAAACCTGAGTCAGGTTTCAGAATCAGAAACCACTGATTGAAGGAGACGCTGGATTTCCAAGAGAAAGCACCCAGTGACATTGTGGCAAGTATCAAGAAATGATTCCCCTCAACTTTTCCCCAGAGACCTAAGCAATTGATTCAGGGAACTGAACTCTCAAGAAAGGGAAATCCAAACCTTTTAAGGACCTTTACAAGGGGTCTGAATTCACAGTGACACTTGGATACTCAGTCTGCATCCAGTGACTGATCAACACAGCTAAAACACGACCAGGGGACGTCCCTGGTGGTCCAGTGGTTAAGAATCTGCCTGCCAATGCAGGGGACACAGGTTCGATCCCTGGTCTGGGAAGAGTCCACATGCTGTGGAACAACTAAGCCCAAGCAACACAACTACTGAAACCCATGCACCCAAAGCCTGTGCTCTGCAACAAGAGAAGCCACCACATCGAGAACCCCGTGCACCACAACAAAGAGCAGCCTCTGCTCACGGCGACTCGAGAAAACCTGCACAGCCATAAATGAATACAGCGTGTAAGTTAATGGTTGAAAAAAATTACCGGGCCCTTACTCCAAACTCAAGGGGATTCTGGAGGGGCACTGAAGCCCAGAGCTCCCCATGTGTTTGGATGAGGCCTTCCTTGGGATGACTCAGCATCTCATCCTTCTCTGCCCAGTTCTTCCTTCCCTCCCATCCATGCGTATCAATTGCAGAAACACCTCATACTGAATACCCTACAAGTTCATCTTCTCAGAGTCCACTCTGAGGTTAACCAATCTGCAGCACTGGGCAAGTCAGGGAAACTGGTGGGAAATGAGCAATTCCTTGTATGCAGTCTCCTCCAGGTATGTTCTCCCTGCTTCTGTTCTCTGGACTGTGTCCTCTAAGCCCCTTTTGCCCACTGGCTTCTCAAGGGAGAACAACAGGAGATCAAAGGGTGGAAAGGAAAACAATGAAAGTATCCCAGGTTCTCTCGTGGTTTTGCCACAGATTGGGTCACGGGCCACACTCATCAGGCTGCTTGCCCCACAATTTCCTCTTAATGGGTCTAGTTACCATCACCAATGACATTCATGTTGTTAAATAGTGGATTTATTTCATTCCTAGTTTCATATGACTTCTAGGGAGCAACCCACCCATTTCACCTCTCCTTTGTCTGTCTTCTATGGCTCCATACTTACCCAGTATTTGTGCAACAACTCTTGTCACTTCTTAGATCCTTTGCTTACTCATCCTCCTCTACAAAACTACTCAGTGTTGGAGAGTTAGTCTACTAGTTTTCAAATATTAGCATGAATCAGAATCACCTGGAAGGTTTCTTAAACCATTTATGGGCTCCATCCCCAGAGTTTCTGATTCACTAGGTCTGGAATGGAGCCCAAGAATTTGCATTTCTAATCCCAAGTGGTGCTGCTGGTCTAGGAATCATACTTCAAGAATCATCATCCTACCTGACTCTTTTCTGGACTGCAGATATATGTATTTAACAAAACTATTTGGATGCTTCCAGGTGCCGCAGATGCTACTTGTCTAAAAGCTATTGTCATCATCTAGTACCCACATCTGTTTCTCATCCAGTTATGTATATCTTCATCAACTCAACTATTTGCTGAAGCCAGACACCGGATGCTATCCTTGATTACTCCCTATCCCTCACTCCCCACAGGGTTTCCCAGGTGGTGTTAATGATGAGCAACCTGCTTGCCAATGCAGGAGATGTAAGAGACATAGGTTCAGGGTTTGATTCCTGGATAGGGAAGATCCCCTGGAGGAGGGCACCGCAACCCACTCCAGTATTCTTGCCTGGAGAATTCCAGCGACAGAGGAGCCTGGCAGGCAACAGTCCATAGGGTCACAAAGAGTTAGACACGACTGAAGCAACTGAGCACTCATGCACCTCACTCCTCAATCAGTTACCAACTCCTGATTTTTTCACCTCTCACATATCTCTCAAATACATCACCTTCCTCCCCACCACTATCAAATCCTTTTCCCTAGAAGATTGCATGGCTTCCCACCTAATCTCCCATTATTCACACACTGAGCTGTTCTCTATATATCTGCCAATGATCTTCTCTAAATCAAATTTGATCCCATTATTTTCTTATTATTTTCTTATTTTAAACCTCCACACAGTTCTTCAGATGCTCTCAGATAAATTCAAAGTCCACAGAATGGCCAAGAGGTAGGAGATGTCCCCCTACACACACTGCCCTAGTCTCATATCATGGCACTTTCCACTGGACTCTCAGTTCCCTCATCCTGGGGTCCTGTGACCTGTTTTTCTCCCTGCCTGGCTCCATCACCCTGCTTCTTGTGTACACCAAATTAACTCCTAGTCTTTCTTGGCTTCCCAAACTAGATTGTTTTAAATTCTATAAGAATTTATTTGTAAACCTTATAAGAAAATTGCCCTTTATGATATTTTAAAAATATTGTTAATAATCAAATAACATTTCATTAACTACCATGCTTTGAAATGCAGAAACCATGCGTGTCATTCTTTGTGAACCCCCAAAATACTTGCATGCATGCGTGCTGATTCGCTTCAGTCCTGTCCAACCCTTTGCCACCTTCCCCACCTGCCAATGCAGGAGACATAAGAGACGCAGCTTCAATCCCTGGGTCTGGAAGATCCCAGGGCAGAGGGCGTGGCAAACCATTCCAGTGTTTTTGCCTTGAGAATGCCCTGGACAGAGGAGCTTGGCAGGCTACAGTCCATAGGGTCTCAAAGAGTTGGACACCAACTGAAGCAACTTAGCGTGCACGCACGCACCCTCTTCCCCAGAGGCATGTCACAAAGAGCTAATGCCAAGATAGAATTCTTGGAGTCCTGGCCTTGAATAAATGCTTTAGAGACAAAGTTTATGTGACCACTTCCCCACTGTTGTCTCTCTTCTAACAGATTTATATACAATTGCATACAACGGAGAAAGCAATGGCACCCCACTCCAATACTCTTGCCTGGAAAATCCCATGGACGAAGGAGCCTGGTAGGCTGCAGTCCATGGGGTCACTGGGAGTTGGACACGACTGAGCGACTTCACTTTCACTTTTCACTTTCATGCATTGGAGAAGGAAATGGCAACCCACTCCAGTGTTCTTGCCTGGAGAATCCCAGAGACGGGGGAGCCTGGTGGGCTGCCGTCTATGGGGTCGCACAGAGTCGGACACGACTGAAGCGACTTAGTAGCAGCAGCAGCAGCATCCTCCTCCTCCGTGTAGTGGCAGAGCAGGCTTTCAACGTGATTAAACATCGCCATCTAGAGTAGAAGAGCGTGCACTGCAGCATGTCTCCCAAAAGCGGATCTGACCGCAGAATCCTAGAATCACAGTTCATAAACTTGCAGAGAGCAAAGTGGCCATATGGAACAAAATGAAAATCTTTACCTCCTGCGTCTCTTTTGAGATGGAAATACCTCCATTCAGGAATGTATACAAAAGGATTTATTCACAAGCTGAGGTCAACAAACCACAGTCTAGAAATCATTCGAGACTGTACAGGTGTGTAAATTCTGAAGTTTATGAAATGATCTTAAAAATTAAGCAATGAATGGACACAAAGATTTATACATTTCTCATCAGGGAGATGCTTGTGACACCAGAAGAACCAAAAGAATAGCAATGTCCAACAATAGAGGCTTTTAAAAATTGTGGAGCACTTTGAGACCAATACTGGAGGAAAATGTACAAATTTGCCTAAATGCTTGTTCCCTTTTTTTCCTATCATTGGTGCCTGTTGCCCTTTTTGATGGTGCCATTATACGTTTTAATGCCACATCTGGTGACACTGAATATTCCCTGTAGTATTAGAAAGGTTGGTAGTCTTCTATTTGCTGCCTTTGGAATTATCTAACTTCCTCTTATGCCATTTGACTTTAGGAGTCTTAACATTTGCTTTGTCTGTGGATGTTGCATGCTGGGAAGCTCACCCAATGCTCTGAACAGTGTCCCTGCATCTACAGGGCTGAAGGAGGCTGCCAAGTGCCCCTTGGCTGTGATGTAACCAGGCCTAGAGCCCAGGAGAAAATAAAAGGTGATGAAGATGGGCTTCCCAAGTACAAACAGCGCCAAGGAAGGGAAGTTCGCATTTACAGAATCCAACACAGATCAAGTTACCAGTTGAATCATCAGCTTTTACACGGGAGAAAATAAAAAGAGCCCCTTTTGTAAGACTTTTATAAGTTTTAATAATTCACGAAGATGATTTGAAAATGTCATAGACTCTACCACTGCCACAATTTCAGACTTAACAAAAATAGCAGGTGGTTGAATTCAGAGATATTAATCCACTAGTCCTATTCAACAAATATCACTGAGTGCTTACCACGCACAAGCTTGTAGCCTAGTGATGAAAAACAAGACAGGCATTGTCCCTGGGATCAGGGGTCTAATAGTCTAATAGATTACTGGGGAAACTGATGTTTAGAATGCAAAGCTCTACGAGCTATAATATCCATGGTTGCCAGGCATGCCACTTTTTTGTCCTGATTTTTATCTGGCATCTATTCCACCTCACTGTCCATCTGAGGGTAGGACATGTGACCTAAAGGCAACCAGTTGGCTCATTTCATTCCTCTCTGTTTAGGGACAGGTTCTGGATTGGGTTCAGAGTCCAGGGAAAGCCAGTCAGAACTAACAAGGCACAAATTCCAAACTTTGGTTTGAGCTATCAGAGAAGAGGGCACTCTTTTCTGGCTGGACGGTGGCAGGACCTTACCACCACCAGGGGGAGATGGTGAGCAGGCAGCGCAGTGGAAGCCTGCAGGGCACCGGCGCCTGTGTTAGAGTTTGTCTGAGCCCTCATCAGTTTCCCCTGCAAACCCAGCTATAATTCCAGCATTTGTGATTCATTTAAGTCAATATTTTCCGTATTTGGATTGTGTGAAAATGTTCAAATGGATAGGTGAAGTTCATTCAGCATGCCATTGCGATTTACAGTCACCAAAGGAGTTTGCCCTGAAGTTCCTAAAAGTTCATCAGAGTAAGTAGGGGAGGGGGGAAATGCTCCCAGAAGAGGGAACAGCATACACAGGCCTAACGGTCAACGGAGCAGGGAGCCTGGACTATCATTTGTCACCTGATACACGCTGCCTGCAACTGTTTTCATCTATATATGTACTAGGAATTGGGCCTCATGTGCATTCCTCACTTTCAGATGAAACAAAGCAAGATTTTGAAGCCCCCAAAACAACCTCATCGTTCTTAATGAGTGTGAAAGTGTGAGAAGTCCATGTGGTAAAAAAGGAAAAGAAACAAACAAAAAGATACGAAAGAAATCAGATGCAAGTCACAAAGAAAATGCACATATACCAGACTCCCACTGACAGGCTCTTTTTCCAGAATAAGTAAGAGATAGACATACTCTCACCACACTTGTGCACACACGTACATATTCCATGGTTGTTTCATGCTTTAACAGTGGTCATTTATTATGCTTTTTTTCAATGAAAGATATAGAAATACTAAGGTGTGCTAACATGAGCACTTTTAGATGCTATAACACAACTATTCTATAAAATAATTTGAGAATACATATTGAGTCTTATAAATATTAACTTGGCTTAGTAATTCTACTCCTAGAAATTGGAAACGCTTTAGGTATGATATAGACAACATCACCATATTTGTAATATTTTGATATTTATAATATCAAAAATTAAAGTAATTTAATATCCAACAGAAAGGTAACATTAGTAACTTCTAATTGAATGAATATTTTATACCAAAGGATGTTTATCAAAAGTTAAGAAGCAGTTCAGTTCAGTCACTCAGTTGTGTCCGACTCTTTGCGACCCCATGAACCACAGCACGCCAGGCCTCCCTGTCCATCACCAACTCCCGGAATACACCCAAACCCATGTCCATTGAGTCGGTGATGCCATCCAACCATCTCATCCTCTGTCGTCCCCTTCTCCTCCTGCCCTCAATCTTTCCCAGCCTCAGGGTCTTTTCAAATGTGTCAGCTCTTAGTATCAGGTGGCCAAAGTATTGAAGTTTCAGCTTCAACATCAGTCCTCCCAATGACACCCAGAACTGATCTCCTCTAGGATGGACTGGTTGAATCTCCTTGCAGTCCAAAGGACTCTCAAGAGTCTTCTCTAACACCACAGTTCAAAAGCATCAATTCTTCTGTGCTCAGCTTTCTTTATAGTCCAACTACTGGAAAAACCATAGCCTTGACTAGACAGACCTTTGTTGACAAAGTAATGTCTCTGCTTTTTAATATGCTGTCTAGGTTGGTCATAACTTTTCTTCCAAGGAGTAAGTGTCTTTTAATTTCATGGCTGTAATCACCATCTGCAGTGATTTTGGAGTCCAGAAAAATAAAGTCAGCCACTGTTTCCACTCTTTCCCCATCTGTTTGCCATGAAGTGATGGGATCGGATGCCATGATCTTCGTTTTCTGAATGTTGAGCTTTAAGCCAACTTTTCCACTCTCCTCTTTCACTTTCATCAAGAGGCTCTTTAGTTCTTCTTCACTTTCTGCCATAAGGGTGGTGTCATCTGCATATCTGAGGTTATTGATATTTCTCCCAGCAATCTTGATTCCAGCTTGTGCTTCCTCCAGCCCAGCGTTTCTCATGATGTACTCTGCATATAACGTAAATAAGCAGGGTGGCAATGTACAGCCTTGACGTACTCCTTTTCCTATTTGGAACCAGTCTGATGTTCCATGTCCAGTTCTAACTGTTGCTTCCTGACCTGCATATAGGTTTCTCAAGAGGCAGATCAGGTGGTCTGGTATTCCCATCTCTTTCAGAATTCTCCACAGTTTATTGTGATCCACACGGTCAAAGGCTTTGGCATAGTCAATAAAGCAGAAATAGAGGTTTTTCTGGAACTCTCTTGCTTTTTCGATGATAATAGAATACATTTTGCTACAGTAAGTGAAACAACTGAATACAAATTTGCAAGTAGGGCATAGTCTTGACTCTGGGAAAACAAGCTATGCTCATTTCAATCTCTTTGTTGATTCAGCTTTTAGTTTGTAGGAATAAGATGAGAAATGGATTAAATATATTTCCCAGTAAAACAAATCTTAGCTTTTCAGATATGATCAAAGTAGTCTGCTCAGTTCTCCCCTCAGTTATCTGGATGTTCATTGTGGTCAGCTGCCGTGGGTTGTTTTCCTTATGGAGGAGCCTTGATTGCCTAAGACTGAGTAGCTGACCAGACAGCAGCAGGCGTCCAGGCTGGGCTGGACAGAAATTGTGTCAGTTATCAACAACTGAGTAGCTGCTGATAACTGACATGATTTCTGTTAACAATGTGATCACATGCACTGCTTAGTGTTTAAGAAGTATCTTGTAGTTCAAATCCTCATCCCTTCCCTTCTTTTAAGTGTACATTATAGATGTGAGTTGCCAAGAAACTTCATTACTTACATTCAGTTATAATAACCTTACTTTAAAATAGATTTTCTTTTTTCCAAGATGTGAAAAAATAATCCACTTGGCAAACAGTCTAGATATCTGGTCCCTACATTGAAACTAGGCTGTGGGCTGTTAAGAGAAGAAAAAAGAGATAGCCAATTCAGTTCCCTGATGTACTGATACAAGCAGCCATTGGTGAAAGACATGTCCATACATCACCTCAGAAGATGTTCTGTTACACTCTGGAAAGTGGGAAGGGACAATCAAGTTGAGAGTACATTTCACAAACAACAGTTTTCACTTGACTGAGGGAAAAATAGCATAAGCTCCTATTATAATTGTTTTTTTTTAATCACATAGAAAATGCCTGAAAATTTTAATCTCCAGTAGCTGCCTGAATACAATCACCAACAGCCTAAATCTGAAGACCAGTGAGTTCACACTGATGTTGAGAGGAGCAATTGCAAAGGCACATACATCCTCCCTTGGCGGTGTTGGTTCTTGCATTTCTCACAAACCACGCAGAACCAGTTACCACAAAACCCAGAGGGTGTGGAGTCTATTCATTAAGTTGGTCCCAGCCAACCTAAAGTGCCCCATGGGTGTTGGGACAAGATTCATAGGATTTCAGATCTTGTCTTGTATGTCACAAAATATAGCACCTTTGGAGATGTTTAGAATTTTTCCACTTATCTGCAAAGTATTTCTACTTCAGTATCTCCTCTCTCATGTCTAACTCATGGACTCAAGGTATCCCTGGACTGGAAGAAACCCTAATAGGGGTCTCCAACCTCTGGAATCTGATGTCTGATGATCTGAGGTGAAGCTGATGTAATAATAGTAGAAATAAAGTGTACAGTAAATATAAGGTGCTTAAATCATCTGAAACCATATCCTACCCCCCACCCCCACCGTGGAAAAAATCATCTTCCATGAAACCAGTCCCTGGTGCCAAAAAGGTGGGGGACCACTGCCCTAGAGGATTACCACATTCACCAGGTAGGGAATGGGGAGAGAGCAGGTGTCAGAGATAGGGATACTTACAAAGGCAGGGGTGGGAGTGCTTGGCTGGAGGGAGCATTCATTCCAGGTGGTAACCTGAGATCATTTTAGGATCTATTTGCCTTCAAGGCCACTGAGGCTCTTCCTCAAAAGCCAGGGTTTCTCATTAATTCAGCCCACTGGCTCTCACCAGGGATGAGTGAGCAGCTAAAGCAAACTGAGATTCTTCAGCTGAGCACACAGGCCCAGATGGCTATCATCTAATAGAACAATGCTTTTCTTTCCTGTGCTGTGTTGTGCTCAGTCACTTCAGTTGTGTCCAACTCTTTGCAACCCAATGGACTATAACCCACCAGTCTCTGTCCATGGGATTCTCCAGGCAAGAATACTGGAGTGGGTTGCCATGCCCTCCTCCAGGAGGTCTACCCGACCCAGGGATTGAACCTGGGTCTCCTGCATTGCAGGCAGATTCTTTATCGCTGAGCTACCAGGGAAGCCCAATTTTCTTTCCCCATTTTCTATCGGTATGATATGGAGAGCCCTCTCAACCTGAATATTCATGGGAAGGACTGATGCTGAATCTCCAGTACTTTGGCCACCTGATCCAAAAAACTGACTCATTAGAAAAGACCCTGACACTGGGAAAGATTGAAGGCAGGAGAAGAAGGGGACGACAGAGGATGAGATGTTTGGATGGCATCACTGACTCAATGGACGAGAGTTTGAGCACACTCCAGGAAACGGGGAAGGATAGGGAAGCCTAGCATGCTGTAGTCCATAGGGTCACAAAGAGTTGGACATGACTGAAAAACAATAATGCCCTGGCTCATCTTGCCTTGCCAACCACCTCCAATTCACTCAATAAAAGTCTACCCTTATTTTGATCTCCTAGCAATTTTGGAGTTATTCTAGATTCTCTTCTCTTCTTTCAATCCGATCAACCTATTACTTATCCAGCAGTTGGTTCCTCTGCAAAGGCTCCCCTATCATGCCATTTCCTCTGTTCAGCACTTGACTCTGGGATTGATAGGTGATGCCCTGCTGGTTCCCTTCACTATCACTTCTTCAGCATATTGTACACTATTGTCAGACTAAACATCCTTACAAAATCATTGTCATCCCGCTCGCCCCTTGCTCAAGAAGCTACAGTGACTCTCTGCCATCTGTCACTTCAAGCATAAATTCCTCTCCTTTGTCTTTGTGCTGTGCTGTGCTTAGTCACTCAGTTGTGTCTGACTCTTTGTGACCCCATGGACTGTAGCCCACCAGGCTCCTCTGTCCATGGGGTTTTCCAGGCAAGAATACAGGAGCGGGTTGCCATTTCCTTCTCCAGGAGATCTTCTCGACCCAGGAATCAAACCCACATCTCCTGCATTGCATGTGGATTCCTTACCACTGGGTCACCAGGTTTCTCAGGTGGCGCAAGTGGTAAGGAATCCGCCTACCGATGCAATTCATGGAAGCCCATTGAAGGAGACAGCCCACATCAAAGCAGATAAGAGGGTCTGTTACACAATCTCACTAGAAACCCCACTCCTGGTGCAGATGCCCACAGTTGGGAGGGACCTCAAAACCCAGAGTCTCTCTGAGGAGTCAAGGGTTTCAATCCTGCATCAGGGACTTCCCAACTTTTAAGACATGTATCGCCAAAACATTGAAAGCCAATGGGGATCACACCCCTGAGACCTACAGTCTGTAGCAACCTGAGAAATGGCTATTAAAAGGTTTACCTGCTCAGATACATGGGCCCAGCACGGGAGCAACCAATGGAGGAGTGCCCAGACTTTTTAAGAGAGGCTCATTTGCTTGTCTTGGAACCTTAACCTGAAGGGCAGCATCTCATTTGGTGCATATTTCCAACTGGGGTGATCTATAGTAGTTCTACACACATACTGTTGTCCGTTTTTATATCTGATGCCCCAGTTTTTGCTGCTGCCAGGGGATGCCTCTACATCTCCTGGCTATGTTGCCAGTGGGACACACTTGAAGGTCTTATAGGACTATAAACAATGGAGAAAAAGTTCTCTGACAGCTACCACTCATGGGGCCAGCCAGCAGCAACAGACCCAGGAGTTAAGTCTTCCTGTGAGAGAGGCCTATTAGAGCTGCAGCCTAAGAAGCAGGCTTCTCATTAAATACACATCTAAGGGCTGACTATAATCCCTTCCACAGGTTACAGCAAGTGGACACTCTCCCTCTGCTGCCCTCCAGAGCACCAGTACCTCCCAGACTGGAGCTTATACACTCATCTGGAGCCCTAGTTTTTTGACAGTCACCCAGAAGATGCCTCTAGATCACTTGACATTGGTGGCCAGCAGGGCTGATGCCTATAAGACTTATAAGGCTTATGCAGCCTATAAGACTGCATGTATTTGACAACATATATTTTCATACTTTAAAAACTGTTGCCTGAAGGTCTGGCTTCCAATCAGCCTAAATCTAGATGCTAAATGATACCCTTCCCTTTGGGACACTGACAGGTCTTGGCATACCCTCAATTACCGGAAACCATTAAAAATGCGATAGGCTGCTTAGAAAATCACAAAGCTTTGAGAGACGAACAAGAGCAAGAGCAGGGTTAAGCAGTAATTTTCATCTCCTACACAAGTCCACTCCCTCAAAACTGGGAGCGGTGGCTGTTTTATCTAACTCATAGAAACCAATACAGAGAATCAAGCAAAATGAAAAAAAAAAAAAACAAAACAGAGGAATATGTTCCAAATGAAGAAACAAAATCAAAATCTCAGAAGAAAAGACTTTAATGAAACAGAGATAAGTAGTCTATCAGATAAAGAGTTCAAAGTAATGGTCATAAAGATATTTACCAAACCCAGGAGAAAACAGATAAATACAGTGCAAACTTGTACAAAGAGATTTTTAAAATATATGAAAGACCCAAATAGAAGTCATAAAAGAAAATGAAAACACTGATTGCAAAATACATATTCACTCCCATGTTCATTGCAACAATTTTTTAATACCATATGATCTATGTGGAATCTAAAAAAGAAACAATAGAAGAGCTCTTAGATACAGAGAATTGCCAGTTGCCAGAGGTAGGGTGTGGAGGGTGGATGAAATAACTGAAGAGGATCAAACATATGAATTTCCAGTGACAAAATAACTAAATCTTGGGAAATAATGTACAGCAGGATGGCAATAATTAATAACACTGGATTGCAAATTTGAAAGTTGCTAAGAGAGTAGATCTTAAAAGTTCTCAACACAAGATGAGTGGAGCGGGGAGGAGCCGAGATGGCGGAGGAGTAGGACGGGGAGAACACTTTCTCCCCCACAAATTCATCAAAAGAGCATTTAAACATCGAGTAAATTCCAAAAAACAACTTCTGAATGCCAGCAGAGGACATCAGGCACCCAGAAAAGCAACCCAACTCTTCGAAAGGAGAGAGAAGAAATACAGCTCCACCCACCAGAACACCGACACAAGCTTCCCTAACCAGGAAACCTTGACAAGCCACCTGTACAAACCCACACACAGTGAGGAAATGCCACAACAAAGAGAACTCCACAAACTGCCAGAATACAGAAAGGACACCCCAAACTCAGCAATTTAAACAAGATGAAGAGACAGAGGAATACTCAGCAGATAAAGGAACGGGATAAATGCCCACCAAATGAAACAAAAGAGGAAGAGATAGGGAATCTACCTGATAAAGAATTCCAAATAATGATAGTGAAATTGATCCAAAATCTTGAAACTAAAATGGAATCACAGATAAATAGCCTGGAGACAAGGATTGAGAATATGCAAGAAAGGTTTAACAAGGACCTAGAAGAAATAAAAGAAATAAAAAAAAAAATCATTCAATATAAAATGAATAATGCAATAAATGAAATTAAAAACACTCTGGAGGCAACAAATAGTAGAATAACAGAGGCAGAAGATAGGATTAGTGAATTAGAAGATAGAATGGTAGAAATAAATGAATCAGAGAGGATAAAAGAAAAACGAATTAAAAGAAATGAGGACAATTTCAGAGACCTCCAGGACAATATTAAACGCTACAACATTCGAATCATAGGGGTTCCAGAAGAAGAAGACAAAAAGAAAGACCATGAGAAAATACTTGAGGAGATAATAGTGGAAAACTTCCCTAAAATGGGGAAGGAAATAATCACCCAAGTCCAAGAAACCCAGAGAGTCCCAAACAGGATAAACCCAAGGAGAAACACCCCAAGACACATATTAATCAAATTAACAAAGATCAAACACAAAGAACAAATATTAAAAGCAGCAAGGGAAAAACAACAAATAACACACAAGGGAATGCCCATAAGGATAACAGCTGATCTTTCAATAGAAACTCTTCAAGCCAGGAGGGAATGGCAAGACATACTTAAAATGATGAAAGAAAATAACCTACAGCCCAGATTATTGTACCCAGCAAGGATCTCATTCAAGTATGAAGGAGAAATCAAAAGCTTTTCAGACAAGCAAAAGCTGAGAGAATTCTGCACCACCAAACCAGCTCTCCAACAAATACTAAAGGATATTCTCTAGACAGGAAACACAAAAACAGTGTATAAATTCGAACCCAAAACAATAAAGTAAATGGCAACGGGATCATACTTATCAGTAATTACCTTAAACATAAATGGGTTGAATGCTTCAACCAAAAGACAAAGACTGGCTGAATGGATACAAAAACAAGACCCCTACATATGTTGTCTACAAGAGACCCACCTCAAAACAGGGGACACATACAGACTGAAAGTGAAGGGCTGGAAAAAGATTT
This sequence comes from Bos taurus, assembly GCF_002263795.3. Lineage (NCBI taxonomy): Eukaryota > Metazoa > Chordata > Mammalia > Artiodactyla > Bovidae > Bos > Bos taurus. The sequence continues at coordinate 74,296,936 of NC_037337.1, read as the reverse complement.
TCCATGCAAATAGGGACCAAAAGAAAGCAGGAGTAGCAATACTCATATCAGATAAAATAGACTTTAAAACAAAGGCTGTGAAAAGAGACAAAGAAGGTCACTACATAATTATCAAAGGATCAATCCAAGAAGATATAACAATTATATATGCACCCAACACGGGAGCACCAGAGTACGTAAGACAAATGCTAACAAGTATGAAAGGAGAAATTAACAATAACACAATAATAGTGGGAGACTTTAATACCCCACTTACACCTATGGATAGATCAACTAAACAGAAAATTAACAAGGAAACACAAACCTTAAACGATACAATAGACCAGTTAGACCTAATTGATATCTATAGGACATTTCATCCCAAAACAATGAATTTCACCTTTTTCTCAAGCGCACATGGAACCTTCTCCAGGATAGATCACATCCTGGGCCATAAAGCTAGCCTTGGTAAATTCAAAAAAATAGAAATCATTCCAAGCATTTTTTCTGACCACAATGCAGTAAGATTAGATCTCAATTACAGGAGAAAAACTATTAAAAATTCCAACATATGGAGGCTGAACACGCTGCTGAATAACCAACAAATCACAGAAGAAATCGAAAAAGAAATCAAAATTTGCATAGAAACGAATGAAAATGAAAACACAACAACCCAAAACCTGTGGGACACGGTAAAAGCAGTCCTAAGGGGAAAGTTCATAGCAATACAGGCACACCTCAAGAGACAAGAAAAAAGTCAAATAAATAACCTAACTCTACACCTAAAGCAACTAGAAAAGGAAGAAATGAAGAACCCCAGGGTTAGTAGAAGGAAAGAAATCTTAAAAATTAGAGCAGAAATAAATGCAAAAGAAACAAAAGAGACCATAGCAAAAATCAACAAAACCAAAAGCTGGTTCTTTGAAAGGATAAATAAAATTGACAAACCATTAGCCAGACTCATCAAGAAACAAAGGGAGAAAAATCAAATCAACAAAATTAGAAATGAAAATGGAGAGACACAACAGACAACACAGAAATACAAAGGATCATAAGAGACTACTATCAGCAATTATATGCCAATAAAATGGACAACATGGAGGAATGGACAAATTCTTAGAAAAGTACAACTTTCCAAAACTGGACCAGGAAGAAATAGAAAATCTTAACAGACCCATCACAAGCACGGAAATTGAAACTGTAATCAGAAATCTTCCAGCAAACAAAAGCCCGGGTCCAGACAGCTTCACAGCTGAATTCTACCAAAAATTTAGAGAAGAGCTAACATCTATCCTGCTCAAACTCTTCCAAAAAATTGCAGAGGAAGGTAAACTTCCAAACTCATTCTATGAGGCCACCATCACCCTAATACCAAAACCTGACAAAGATCCCACAAAAAAAGAAAACTACAGGCCAATATCACTGATGAACATAGATGCAAAAACCCTTAACAAAATTCTAGCAATCAGAATCCAACAGCACATTAAAAAGATCATACACCATGATCAAGTGGGCTTTATCCCAGGGATGCAAGGATTCTTCAATATCCACAAATCAATCAATGTAATACACCACATTAACAAATTGAAAAATAAAAACCATATGATTATCTCAATAGATGCAGAGAAAGCCTTTGACAAAATTCAACATCCATTTATGATAAAAACTCTCCAGAAAGCAGGAATAGAAGGAACATACCTCAACATAATAAAAGCTATATATGACAAACCCACAGCAAACATTATCCTCAATGGTGAAAAATTGAAAGCACTTCCTCTAAAGTCAGGAACAAGACAAGGGCGCCCACTTTCACCATTACTATTCAACATAGGTTTGGAAGTTTTGGCCACAGCAATCAGAGCAGAAAAAGAAATAAAAGGAATCCAAATTGGAAAAGAAGAAGTAAAACTCTCACTATTTGCAGATGACATGATCCTCTACATAGAAAACCCTAAAGATTCCACCAGAAAATTACTAGAAATAATCAATGACTATAGTAAAGTTGCAGGATATAAAATCAACACACAGAAATCCCTTGCATTCCTATACACTAATAATGAGAAAACAGAAAGAGAAATTAAGGAAACAATTCCATTCACCATTGCAACGGAAAGAATAAAATACTTAGGAATATATCTACCTAAAGAAACTAAAGACCTATATATAGAAAACTATAAAACACTGGTGAAAGAAATCAAAGAGGACACTAATAGATGGAGAAATATACCATGTTCATGGATTGGAAGAATCAATATAGTGAAAATGAGTATACTACCCAAAGCAATTTATAGATTCAATGCAATCCCTATCAAGCTACCAACAGTATTCTTCACAGAGCTAGAACAAATAATTTCACAATTTGTATGGAAATACAAAAAACCTCGAATAGCCAAAGCAATCTTGAGAAAGAAAATGGAACTGGAGGAATCAACCTACCTGACGTCAGGCTCTACTACAAAGCCACAGTTATCAAGACAGTATGGTACTGGCACAAAGACAGAAATATAGATCAATGGAATAAAATAGAAAGCCCAGAGATAAATCCACGCACATATGGACACCTTATCTTTGACAAAGGAGGCAAGAATATACAATGGATTAAAGACAATCTCTTTAACAAGTGGTGCTGGGAAATCTGGTCAACCACTTGTAAAAGAATGAAACTAGACCACTTTCTAACACCATACACAAAAATAAACTCAAAATGGATTAAAGATCTAAACATAAGACCAGAAACTATAAAACTCCTAGAGGAGAACATAGGCAAAACACTCTCTGACATACATCACAGCAGGATCCTCTATGACCCACCTCCCAGAATATTGGAAATAAAAGCAAAAATAAACAAATGGGACCTAATTAACCTTAAAAGCTTCTGCACATCAAAGGAAACTATTAGCAAGGTGAAAAGACAGCCTTCAGAATGGGAGAAAATAATAGCAAATGAAGCAACTGACAAACAACTAATCTCAAAAATATACAAGCAACTCCTACAGCTCAACTCCAGAAAAATAAACGACCCAATCAAAAAATGGGCCAAAGAACTAAATAGACATTTCTCCAAAGAAGACATACAGATGGCTAACAAACACATGAAAAGATGCTCAACATCACTCATTATCAGAGAAATGCAAATCAAAACCACTATGAGGTACCATTTCACGCCAGTCAGAATGGCCACTATTCAAAAGTCTACAAACAATAAATGCTGGAGAGGGTGTGGAGAAAAGGGAACCCTCTTACACTGTTGGTGGGAATGCAAACTAGTCCAGCCAGTATGGAGAACAGTGTGGAGATTCCTTAAAAAACTGGAAATAGAACTGCCTTATGATCCAGCAATCCCACTGCTGGGCATACACACTGAGGAAACCAGAAGGGAAAGAGACACGTGTACCCCAATGTTCATCACAGCACTGTTTATAATAGCCAGGACATGGAAGCAACCTAGATGTCCATCAGCAGATGAATGGATAAGAAAGCAGTGGTACATATACACAATGGAGTATTACTCAGCCATTAAAAAGAATACATTTGAATCAGTTCTAATGAGGTGGATGAAACTGGAGCCTATTATACAGAGTGAAGTAAGCCAGAAGGAAAAACATAAATACAGTATACTAACGCATATATATGGAATTTAGAAAGATGGTAACAATAACCCGGTGTACGAGACAGCAAAAGAGACACTGATGTATAGAACAGTCTTATGGACTCTGTGGGAGAGGGAGAGGGTGGGAAGATTTGGGAGAATGACATTGAAACATGTAAAATATCATGTAAGAAACGAGTTGCCAGTCCAGGTTCAATGCACGATACTGGATGCTTGGGGCTAGTGCACTGGGACGACCCAGAGGGATGGTATGGGGAGGGAGGAGGGAGGAGGGTTCAGGATGGGGAACACATGTATACCTGTGGCGGATTCATTTTGATATTTGGCAAAACTAATACAATTATATAAAGTTTAAAAATAAAATAAAATTAAAAAAAAAAGATGAGTGGAGAAATGTACATTGTATGTATATGGCTTAATATATTCAGTAAGATAATTCAATTAATATATTCAGTAAGATAATTAAGGTAGTATCAATTATGCCTACATTCATCAACACAATCCCAATCAAAATTTTGGCAGGTTTTTTAGCAGCAACAGATACATGAAAAGTCGGACATGACTGAGTGACTGATCTGATCTGATCTGAGGATCACCAAACAACTTGAGGAAAGAAAAGAAAAAAGTTAAGTGACAGATACTACCTAATTTCAAGACTTTTCATAAAGTTATACAACAGTGTGTCACTTTTGTAAACATAGATAACTATGTAACTAGAATCAAAAAGGGTCCAGAGTTAGACCCATATCTATGCAAGCAATTGAATTTTGAGAAAGATAAGATGTTTATTCAGTGAAAAGGATAGTCTTTGCAACCAATGGTGCTAGAAACATTGCGTATCCATAGGCAAAAAAGAAAAAGAATCTTTATCCATTCCTTATACCATATAAAAATTAACTAAAATTAATCATAGAAAATGAAGATCATGGCATCTTGTCCCATCACTTCATGGGAAATAGATGGGGAAACAGTGGAAACAGTGTCAGACTTTTTTTGGGGGGGTAGGGACTCCAAAATCACTGCAGATGGTGACTGCAGCCATGAAATTAAAAGACGCTTACTCCTTGGAAGGAAAGTTATGACCAACCTAGACAGCATATTCAAAAGCAGAGACATTACTTTGCCAACAAAGGTCCATCTAGTCAAGGCTATGGTTTTTCCAGTGGTCATGTATGGATGTGAGAGTTGGACTGTGAAGAAGGCTGAGCGCCGAAGAATTGATGCTTTTGAACTGTGGTGTTGAAGAAGACTCTTGAGAGTCCCTTGGACTGCAAGGAGATCCAACCAGTCCATGCTAAAGGAGATCAGCCCTGGGTGTCCTTTGGAAGGCATGATGCTAAAGCTGAACCTCCAGTACTTTGGCTACCTCATGTAAAGAGTTGACTCATTGGAAAAGACCCTGATGCTGGGAGGGATTGGGGGCAGGAGGAAAAGGGGATGACAGAGGATGAGATGGCTGGATGGCATCACCAACTTGATGGACGTGAGTTTGAGTGAACTCTGGGAGATGGTGATGGACAGGGAGGCCTGGCGTGCTGCGATTCATGAGGTCGCAAAGAGTCGAACACAACTGAGCGACTGAACTGAACTGAACTGAATCATAGACATAGATAAATCTCCTAGATGAAAAAATAAAATGAGAGTTTGGGGATCAGGCAGATGTTTCCTATAAAAGACACTAAAAGCTTGATTCATAAATCCAAAAGTTAATAAACTAGATTTTATTAAAATCAAAAAAAAATGTAGCTATGTGTGGTAATGGATGTTACCTAGTTTAGTCTAGCTAGAAATGTAATCATTTCATAATATATACAAAAGCTGAACCATTGCAGTGTACGTCTAAAACTGTGCTGTGCTAAGTCGCTTCAGTCATGTCTGACTCTTTGCTACCCATGGACTGTAGTCCACCAGGCTCCTCCGTCCAGGGGATTCTCCAGGCAAGAATATTGAAGGGGGTTGCCATGCCCTCCTCCAGGGGCTCTTTCCAACCCAGGGATGGAACCCACGTCTCTTTATGTCTCCTGCATTGACAGGCAGGTTCTTTACCACTAGCACCAGCTGGGAAGCCAACATGGGAAGCTAATAGGCTGTTATATGCAAGTATGCCTCAATCTTAAAAGAATTAACTATAATTAAATTAAGCTGGTCTCCTGATGGCCAAACTATTGATTGGATATGGGGACTATTTTGTCTCCATTCATGCTTAAGATACTCTTCTCTTAAAAGTAATAAATAATCCTCAATGTGGAAATAAACAGGAAAAAGAAGAGGTTCTATGGTGTCTCTAGTAGGATGTGCTTACAAAATAAGCATTAGTAACTGTTATTAAGTTCAGTGTTCTCAGAGTCTCCAATAATCTGGCAAACGTGAATGAAAAAAAAATTGTTTTCCCATGAGTCTGAATAAATTTTGTGAAAAGATAAAACAGAAGTCATTTTACTAAAATGCTATTAAACATAAATTAATTTGGGAAAAACTACATGTTCATAGTTTTCAGGAACTCCCACTCAAATATATGGTTCCCAGCTCTTTCATATATCCGTTTAATACTATGGTAACTCTATTATACATGATATACTCATTATTACTGTAAATATTTGTTTTTATTGCAATTCTAAATGGTATCTCTATTACATGTTTTTTTTTCTAGCTGATATTTACTAATCAGAAAGCTAGTTTTTTAACAGCTCCTTATTTAAATGTTTTCTTTACTAATAGTGGCTTTTTAATAGATTATCTTGTATTATGTCTGTAGAAAAATGCCATCTAAAACTAATAATGTCTACCTCTTTCTGAACCCATACCTAGAAATTCTAGGGCAATATTAAATAAAAGTAGACAATAGTAGATATTCTTGGCTCACTCCTAATTATAATGAAAGTGCTTCTGGGGTTTCAGTAAGTACCTAATGTATAGATTTTTGATAGAATGATATTATCATCTTTTAAAAAATTCTTACACATCTAGTTTACTCAGAGATTCATTTTTATCAGAAATTTTAAATATTCCATTTTCTTCCTTTAACTTACCAATGTAATATGCTTTATCACTAGTTTCCTAGTCAAATCATCCATATATCCCCAAAGTAAAATTAATTTGGTCTTGGTAAAATATTCTCCTAATTTACTGCCAAACTTAGTATTTAGAATAAACAAAGTGAGTTTGTTCTTTCTTCTCTGTATTTATTTTATTGTGTTACATATATAACTGAATCACTTTGCTATATACCTGAAACTAACGCTGCGATTCATGGGGTCACAAAGAGTCGGACACGACTGAGCGACTGAACTGAACTGAACTGAATACAACATTATAAATCAACTATATTTCAATAAAATATTTTTGAAAAGTGAATTGAAGAGATAATTTTTTTCTACATTGCATAACAATTAATACATGTCTCCAAAGCTTGAAATAATTCGTTGGTAAGAACATCTAAACCCACAGCTTTTTTATTGCTATCACTTGTTTGATAATTTTTTAAATTTTTTCTTAGATATCTATATCTTCAGCTTATCAACTTCGTGTTTTTCCATTTTTACAAATTAATATTTAATAAAATTTTGATTAAAAAGACATCTTTATTTTCAGATTATCAATTCATGTTATTCAGTTGTGGTTATTTACAATTTCTCAGAAAGTTATCCATTTTAGTTTGATTTTCACATTACGGGCATACAAAGCTATACATACCTCCTATTTTTCCAAGTTGCCCATTTATGGTGTTATAGCACTGTTTGTTGGAGAAGGCAATGGCACCCCACTCCAGTACTCTTGCCTGGAGAATCCCATGGACAGAGGAGCCTGGTGGGCTGCAGTCCATGGGGTCGCTAAGAGTTGGAGACGACTGAGAGACTTCATTTTCTCTTTTCACTTTCATGCATTGGAGAAGGAAGTGGCAACCCACTCCAGTGTTCTTGCCTGGAGAATCCCAGGGACGGGGGAGCCTGGTGGGCTGCCGTCTATGGGGTCACACAGAGTCGGACACGACTGAAGTGACTTAGCAGCAGCAGCAGCAGCAGCACTCTTTGTAAATATTTTTGTCTGTGTTTTTAATCCAACTGGCAGTGATGACTCTATTTTATGGTTTGGTTTTTCTGAGAGCTATATATTGAATTTACTTACCAAAGCTACAAATTTCTGTTTTATAATACATTAACTTCTGAATTTTATGCTTTTTTCATGTTTGTTTTACTGTAATATTCTAAATTCTGCAATTGAATGCCTTATTCATCTATTTTTATTTGCCTTTTTAAAAAAATAAAGAATATATATGACTATAATATTTTCTCTGATTGTTATGTTCCACCATAGTATATAATTTTATTTTATATATATATATATATATATATATCTTATATACACACATACAATGTGCTCTTTATTTTAAAATAATCTGTATCTTTTCCTCCAATAGAATCATTTACTTTTATTATGTCAAGTTCCATAATGGTTAATTCAGCCTTAAAATACCATTCTTTCAGATTTTATGTTTTCGTACTTATTTTATAACTTGTATCACTAAATGAGTCAGGAAGATCCTCTGGTGGAGGGAATGGCAACCCACTCCAATATTCTTGCCTAGAGAATCCCATGGACAGAGGAGCCTGGCGGGCCACAGTCCATGGGGTTGCAAAGAGTCGGACACGACTGAACAACTAACACTATTACTACTACTACTGCCTAAATGGAGTGCATTTCCTTTGCTTTTACCTTTTCCAGGGTAATAGCTCAAAGTCATTGTAATTTTGATACCAAAACAGAAGAAAAAAGAACCATTTCACTACAAACAGAGAAAGGAAATTCCTAAACAAGACCTCAGCAACTCAAATTCAAAAGTGAATTAAAAGAATATGACTTTACAACTGAATAGCATTTATCTTACAAATGTTAAGAATTGTTCATCATTAGGAAATCTATTAAATAAAAAAATGAAACTAATCAAAGCATCTTATCAACAGATAACAAAAATAATTTCAATAAAATTTTACATGCTTCCTAATGAAAATCTAACTGAGGAAAACTGTAAATTGTATACTTAGTTGTATAACATTTAAAATATTAAAATACTTAGTTGTATAACATTTAAAATATTTCCACAAAGAACAGGACAAAGAAGCCCATTAGAACTATTAGTCAACACTACATCTCAAGTCCAAGGAAAATCTATAATTAAAATGACCAGAAAAAAAGCAATGAAACTACCATTTTTGAAGTTACTCTATTATCTAGGTAAATGAGGTAAATCAAGTAGAAAACTATTACAGTCAGTAAAGTGGCCAGATAAGATCAACAACAAAACAATCAACAGATTTCTTATAACCCAACAATGATAGCTGAGCAAATTTAATTTTTAAAAATGATCCAATTCTCTATAGCAACAAAGCCCGTGAACTAATTAGCAATAAAGCTAAAACAGATGTGCAAAGCCTTAGAGAAATGAACTGTAAAACCCCACCAGATAAAACAACATTGTAAATTAAATATACTTCAATTTCAAAAAAAAATGCTCACTGGAGGATATAAAAGAAACTTGAAAAAACAGAAAGACTTAGTGTATCTGTTGGTTTACAAGTTGATCCCCATACATGGAGGGCTGCTGCTGCTGCTGCTGCGTCGCTTCAGTTGTGTCCGACTCTGTGTGACCCCATGGACTGCAGCCTACCAGGCTTCTCCATCCATGGGATTCTCCAGGCAAGTAAGGAGAGACTAAAGAAAGATGTAGAACCCCCAGATTGGGAGGAGGCAGGTTTAACAAGCTAAGGAATTTATATAAATGTATTAATACCTGTGAAGCTTGCCCTGGGCAGCCACAGATGAATAGATCTCCACAGCTCCCCACCAGAATCTTGAGTTTATACAGAGGCCTGAACTGGGTTCAGCCACATATTCAGATCACATGGTCTCATTAACACCTTCTTTTCTCAAGGCTATGTCCTTGGAATAGTTCCTAATGTGGGAATGGTGGGCAGAATGTACCTTCAAAGGACAGGAAAGGAGGTGAGGTGCCTACGATTACCCCAGGTGAGGCTCACTGGTCACACGGTACTCAAGTCCTCTAGACGACCTCCCCAACAGTGTCCCTGTATGGACAAATTTACTACTGTAAATATATAACTTCTCTCCAATGAGTCTACAATGATCACTGAACCTGACAGCTGATTCCCAACTGTATGAGTAAGAACATACAGACCTCTTTTTTAATGTGAAAAACAATAGTATGTGGTAGCTTACTCTACAGGATATCCAAATTTCCATTAAGGCTATCATACAGTAGTGGAGCAATGGCAGAAGAATAGGAAAGCATATCAATGAGACAGAGCAGCAAATTCAAGAATGGACTCTCATATACATGGAAATTTAATTTAAGGTAAACATTGTCTTTCAAATGATGGGACAGAAATCCTGGGGTACTCCTGGTGAAGATTACAAAGTAAGCAGACAAAGGAAAACTCACCACTACTACACACCTGACTCTCAACAATTAGTATCAGGTTTTTTTTCTTTTTAACATAGCTTAGCTGAAAGCAGAAAAGGAAATCTTCTGGAAATCTTCAGAAATAAACTACTTTTTTTGAGCAGGAGTTGAACCTATATGTCTCAGATAAATAATTGTATTTGACATTAATACAGGCTTAGGGATTTATACTTTAATATCGATACCTGCATTATTATGTTAAGAACCAGGAAAGGATGGTCTTGTCAGGAAAATATCGCCTAGCAATACAAAACTGTAGCCTCAAAGTCTCATGGTTATTGGTGAAAATAGAGTAAACCCAGAAGCCCTTCCATCTATAGCTTCTCATCACTGGCAAGGAAGACATGGCAGAAACCAGGCCTGTGAACACTGCCCACGTCCCATGCTAAGTTGCTGCATTTGGTCCAACTCTTTGCAACCCTGTGAACTACAGTTTACCAGGCTCCTCTATCCATGGGATTTTCCAGGTAAGAATACTGGAGTGGGTTGCCATGCCCTTCTCCAGGGGAGCTTCCCTATTCAGGTATCAAACCCGTGTCTCTTATTTCTCCTGCATTAGCAGGTGGGATCTTTACCACTAGCACCACCTTGCTACTGGTAACAAAATCACTGATGCTATTTTTGACTGGATTAAAAAGCTGCTGGCCCACTGGTAAAGAATTCACCTGTCAGTGCAAGAGACGTAGGAGACGTGGGTTCAATCCTCCGGTCGGGAAGATCTCCTGAAGTAGGAAATGGCAACCCATTCCAGTATTCTTGCCTGGAAAATTCCCTGGACAGGGAATTTTTTTTTTTAAGAATATGGAATTAATTAGATATAGAATATAAAAGTTAACCCATCTAAACAGGGGCCCAGAGAGCTCCTTTTATTCCTCCTCTAGGCTTTCCCACCAGAATCCCCATAAAAACATTTTGCACACACACAATGGCTCATAAAGACTAAGAAGATGTAAAGCTTCCAAACTCACAGATGCTTAAGGGGCTGATGGGGGTGTCAAATGCACTCATGCCTGAAGGAGTCCACTGTTTGGTCACAGCTCCAGGCCAGCGCCCAGCCTTCCAGATCCAAACCTGGCAGGTTACAGTACATAGGGTCACAAAGAATCAGACACGATAGAGCATACAAACTGCTACCAGAATACAGGTCTGTGAGCTTCTTGATTTAGTAGTTTGAAGAATAGGTCTAGTTCTGATATCGGTGATGATACTGAAAATGAGAAGAAGTCAAAGTTGGAATTCTCTATTCCCTAGCCCATTGTGTTCCCATAGATGTTGCCAAGCTCTATAACTTCATTATTATCACCACGACTGCCTTGCCACTGCAGTGAATCAGAAGGTTATATATGAGATGAGTTGAAACTTCAGTTGATTGAGTGTCCATATGACACTTTTATCGCATGAATGGGCTGAAAACCCTGTTGCTGCTGCTAAGCCACTTCAGTCGTGTCCAACTCTGTGTGACCCCATAGACGGCAGCCCACCAGGCTCCCCCGTCCCTGGGATTCTCCAGGCAAGAACACTGGAGTGGGTTGCCATTTCCTTCTCCAATGCATGGAAGTGAAAAGTGAAAGTGAAGTTGCTCAGTCGTGTCTGACTTAGTGACCCCATGGACTACAGCCTACCAGGCTCTTCCATCCATGGGGTTTTCCAGGCAAGAGTACTGGAGTGGGGTGCCATTGCCTTCTCCAAAAACCCTGTAGGCATGCCTTAGATTCCTTTACTTTATTCTAATGGTCCTCCCTGCCTTCCTGAGATTATCTATGCCATATGGTCTCTTTATTTCTGAACTCGGATGGAATGACATGATGTGAAAAAAAAAAAAAAAAAGAAGAAGAAATGACATACTACAGGCATGGTATCATACCTGCCTGAGTATTCACTTAGTGAATCTTGGAAGCACTAGTGGCCTTGGCCAATGAGAAACAGGGAATAGGAAGGAGCTGAGCAGATAAATTCTCTCTCCCTTCTCCCCTCCATGGACTATCCAAAGTGAAGCTCCTTTCTTCCAACCTTTCAACTTGTGTGCCAAGTAAATGCTCCTGGTACATGACCTACTGAGTCTCCTCTTATTCTCTGTGAAGCTATTAACCACTGATCCATTTTTCTTGCTTCACTTCACTTTTTCCAGGTCTCACTATCCTTGGCTTGTGTTCCCCAAATAAAGTATTAGTATTTTTGATCCTTAAATCAGCTTCCACATTTTTTAGAAAGCCCAGACTCATTGGTAAGATTATTCCCTGGTGGCTCAGACGGTAAGGCATCTGCCTACAATGTAGGAGACCCGGGTTCAATCCCTGGGTCAGGAAGATCTCCTGAAGAAGGAAATGGCAACCCACTCCAATATTCTTGCCTGGAAAATCCCTTGGACGGAGGAACCTGGTAGGCTACAGTCCATGGGGTCGCAAAGAGTCGGACATGACTAAGCAACTTCACTTTCTTTCTTTCTTATTTCCTCAAATTTAGTAATACCCTAAATTTATACTGACAGAATTTCAAATCAATCCCCATATCCAATGCCCTCAGACCACATGTGCTGTAGTCACAACTAATGGGAATTCTGTTATAAAAGATCACCCAGAGCAGAGTATATTCATGGATACGGCACCCATTCAGTTGGTTTAATGTCACCCTTATTAGGCAAACACACTTTCTGCTGTCTCTTGTGTTGGGTTATCCAGTTCTCAATTATGGCCATGCTGCCTTTGCCTTCAAGACCAAGTGGAGCATGCAGTTTCTAGTTTGGTGCCCCACTAACTTTCAAGTCATTCTCTATTACCAGCTTCCCATTATCGTTCCCTAAGGAGATCTGATCAAAGTTACTGGGAATCATGCTCAAGTTGAGCAACACCATAGATGTTGCTGAGGACTTCCGTGGACTCCTCTTGACCTGATGTACGCAATACATGCCAGTGGTACAGAGGCGATAGAGGCGAGGATAGAGTTTTCTGAGGCACACAAAGACATGGCAGTTTTAAGATGCACCAGTTTTCAGGGCAGGAACAGAGACACAGACATAGAGAATGGGTGCATGGATACAGGAGGGGGAGAAGGAGAAATGGGATGAACTGGGAGACTGAGACCGACATACATACACTGCCACGTATAAAGTAGCTAGTGGGAAAATGCTGTATAGCACTGGGTGCCGGGAGCCGGCGAGAGACATTCCACTCGTGACAAAGGTCATGAGGAAGGAGGCTCGGCATACGCAAAGGCGGGATCGAGCCTCAGGAGTCCCCCTGGATATTCTCGAGCATCTACCCCCAAAAAGCCAGAGTCTGCCTACTTTATTGCTTTGTGCTCTCACCTCTGACTTTACTGGGGGCTGTCCCCCACCACCATCTCGCTATCTGTGTCAAAGAGTTAACTTACAGCTCCAATTAATAAAGTTCCTGGGCAACTAAGAGTGTTTAAATCCAAACCCCTCAGATGGCTCTCTAACTCGCCTGACACGTTTACCCGGACTCCTACAGCTATGCATACAATTGTTTACAGTCTCCCAGCCTCGAGAGGCACGGGAAGCTTAAGATATTCAAATAGCTTAGAGCCTCTCAGAGAGTTAGAAACTGTCAGAATAAACTAGTAAAATATTTCATTGATGAGCCAATGCTTGCTGCCAAGTTTCCACATCCTCTGTATTGTATCCTTGAATATGTATTAATTAAAATAGTTGGTATGTAGAAAAAATAAGTAGTGGCCTTGGTGTTAGTAACTTTAGACCCTTAAGGTAATAAATTATTTCCTTTGTTGTAAACCCATTACACATCCGCCCTATAGGAATGCAATTTTATCTTCGGAAGATGGCGCCAAACCTTAAAATAATTACTCTTAGGGAAAATAAGTCTTTGTTGATAAGTCTTTGTCAAGAGTCATAAAATGTTAATAAGCCTTCTGGCCAGAAGATAATGTAAATCACCTAAACCATTTGTATACAATAAATTTGCAGGAAAGAAACCCTGGTTTTTGATAAGGATCAAAGACTGCTGACTTTGCATCCCCTATTATCCTCTATGTGTAACTTAGGGTATGTAAGCCCCTGTTGAAAATAAAGCTACGGGCCTTGCTCACCAACGCTTGGTCTCCCCATGTCATTCTTTTCACATTCTGGCTGAAGTCTCCATCTGGAGCGCGGATATCCTCTGCGACCATTTATTTGCCTGGGCTTCTAAGACCCACTTGAGAAGGTGTCTAAGGTGGGGCACCTTCTGCTATTCGAGAGGGCACCTGCAGCCTCCGTGGTCAGAGCAGGTGTCACAGGTTATATTGATTTTCCGCGTAAACCAAGCTACTCAGCTTCTTTTCTCCACTGAATTTTCCTACTGAGCTATCCTCATTCTATTACTCTTTATATCTCTAATTAACATTTGAATTGGTCACCGAGGCCGTCTCTCCTTAGAATACCCTGGATCAGCCAGGGCAGGACCCCAGCAACTGGGGGCTCAGCTCGGTGTTCTGTGGTGACCTAGAGGGGTGGGACTGGAGGGGAGAGAGGTCCAAAAGGAATGGGATATAGGTATACATACAGCTGATTCACTAAATTGTTTAGTAGAAACTAATTATGGATTTCATATTGACAGTTTGCTTTGTTTCCAATATTAATTTTAATCTGCTTTATATTTTTAACTATTGTGTAACTTCTCTGATCTCACTCAACTGCATCTTCACTTTTAACTGAAGTGAAGTGAAATCGCTCAGTCGTGTCTGACTCTGAGACCCCACGGACGGTAGCCTACCAGGCTCCGCCGTCCATGGGATTTTCCAGGCAAGAATACTGGAGTGGGCTGCCATTTCCTTCTCCAGTGGACCTTCCCAACCCAGGGATCAAACCTGGGTCTCCTGTATTACAGACAGACGCTTTACCGTCTGAGCCACCAGGGAAGCCCACTTTTAACTGAAGCTCAACTGAAATCTTTTGTTTGCAACTTACTCTCTTTTTATAGCTTTCTCTTCCTTTTTTATAGATGCCACATCATTACATATGTAACTGTGGACATTACTTTTTTCTAAACACTTTTCTAACTCTGGCGATTATTCATTTAGAAAGATTTCTATTTTTTGAGGTATAAATATTATGTAATATTTCTTTTATTCTGAAATAGTTTTACATGTTGAGCAACACCACAGCTATTGTTGAGATCTATTCTTATTTTTAAGTTTACTCCTCATGGAAATAGAGGAAAATAGTCTAGACTCAATGTTTACCAACTGAGCTTTAGTACGGAGCCTTTACAAGTGGAAGGCAGTGATATACAAAGCATCTAACTCTATTTCCAGAGCTTGCAGATATTTCTCTATTATGACTTTGCTGGATTCAGTGAAATCATTAATCATCCCTATTCCTGCCGTTTGACTCTCTGATATTGTGAACCATTGGAGATTTACAGCTATTTTTGGTTTTGCCTGCACTAAAAGCCTTTTTGAACTGTATCTCCGATAATACAAAACAGAACTCTTTGCCACCTGTCCACCTAAATGCTCATTTCTTGTCCTGTTGTTTTGTGGAAGTTTCCGTCCTCAAATTAACGTGTAAAGACAAGTACTAATGAGGCACAGGGAAATAGAGGAGTGGCTGCTGCTGCTGCTAAGTCACTTCAGTCGTGTCTGACTCTGTGTGACCCCATAGACAGCAGCCACCAGGCTCCCCCCGTCCCTGGGATTCTCCAGGCAAGAACACTGGAGTGGGTGGCCATTTCCTTCTCCAATGCATGAAAGTGAAAAGTGAAAGTGAAGTCGCTCAGTCGTGTCCAACTCCCAGCGACCCCATGGACTGCAGCCCACCAGGCTCCTCCATCTATGGGATTTTCCAGGCAAAGTATAGAGGAGTGGAATGGTACTCAAATAGGAGAATAAAGCTCCCAGTTAGAAAGCAACAATGAGACAAGGATGAGGATGGTAAAATGTCATTAAGTTTCAGGTGGCAAAAAGATGTCAGCAATCATTTCAGTTCTATTTGTCTTATACAATAGAAAATAATCCCAGAAGCCGGAAGCAGATAAAGTGCAGCTTAGTTTTAAAGATATGTTGAGTTCTTGGTCTGGTGCATGTGGCAGAGTTGGGGCTGGGGAGAGCTGTAGGGAAAGGGTGGCTTTAGAGTGGACATTGTATTGGAAACTTGAAACTAAGTCAAGGAATTCTTGACATATCCATTTCAACCTCGAAGGCTTTTCCCCCCCACATTATTTCCTCAAAATTCAGTTTTATTATTCATATAGGCTGTATAAATCTGTTAAGAAATTGTTGAGATCACCCATTATCTAAAAAGTCCTGAAGTTGATAATCACTTGATGTACTGTAAAAGAAAATACAGACACATTCAACCTCTGCTGGTATCAGGTGGAAGAGAATGAAGAGAGATTTCATATTTAAAACACAAATTAAATACCATTAATTTATGTTGAAGTTACTGAAACTACTCATATTTTATGAATAATATTAATCACTGCTAGTAGAACATCCCTTTTTCATTTGGGCTTATAAACATCAGCAGAAATCCCAGTCTATCACAAATTAGTGTAATAAGATGGCCGTTCTGAAATATTATCTGATGTAGTTTTTACTTTCAGAAATGCTTGCAACACACATTAAAGCTGAAGCATCCAATGTTTCAGAAGAAAGATAGATACAGACAAGAACAACAAAAGAATTGCCCAACATTGACTTTCAAAATAAACTCTCTAAAAGAGTGTAAGTAGAAACAATAATCTTCAGTTCCCAGAACCAGGCACTGGAGCGAGTTCTTTGAATCCAACAGTGTCTCTTTAAACATACAGAATGAGCCCTGGCTGATTCTCCGCCCCTCCTCACCCCAACTCTTACCTAAACTATTTGGGTTTCTGTCACGTGAGACAAAAAGAATTCTTATCGATATATCATTTTTTTAAAATATGTTAAACTCTAGCCTCACTCTAGCCCAAGTGTACAATACCAGAGGCTACCTTTACGAGCAGTGGACTGAGCCCTGGGTTTGAAATTAAGAACCCCAAATTGTATATTTACTTACTACTGACATTCAATATAAAGTTGAACAATCATTCATTTATTGCTTCCATGGAAGCACCCACAACTTTTCATGGATTGCTCCTAAAACCTCCTTTTTTTTTTTTTCCCCCTGAAGCCTTTCTAGGGTCTGGATAAAAACACAGTCAATCTTAATCTTTCCATCAATTCCATCATATGATCTTTTGCAATGTATTCAAAAACTACTATATAAAACACTTAGCTCCTCTACTCATTTAATCTTGGCAAGCTTTATTTACCTGTTTAAAGATTTCCTCTGACCACACCAGCACCAGTTGTTCTCCATGGCGATGCTGACAGAGATTAGGAATTAGGTCTGTTTACCTTGCCCTGAAAACACCTTCCCTAGCAGCACATCCATTTGTCAATGTGTTCTACTTTAGCATCCGCGTTTATTTAGCAGGTCTTTTACTTGGTAGTTTCATTTGTCTGTTAGTTTTTCATTTGAAATATTGATTCTCTTGGATTGTAAACATCTAGTGAATAGGAATTGTGTGTTTTGTTCAAAGGACCTACTTTGACTATCATCCCCTACCTGAGTTTCACTGTGTGTGAAATGTTCTATAAAGGGAATTTCATAGCCATGTGTATCTCTCTTCATTTATTTATTCAAGAAACATTTATTTAGTTCTGGAGGATAAAGAGAAAAGCAAAAGACACTCTGTCTCTTGGGGACCTCAAGGTATAGTGAAGGAGACAGAAAAAAATCACGAATTACACAAAGAGTAACACACCTTTAAACATGCTTAGTATGAAAACTAAACCCTTAAATTATCAAGCATTTGTTAATAATAATGTTAACTGCATAATAAATAAAGCTAGTGAAGAAACTCTTCTAGTAGTCCAAACTGCAAACTCTCAATAATGTACTTTTAAACAAACAGCTTTGAAATTCCAGCTCTCTGCCAAATTGCCTAGCTGTGTTTATCTCCTCTCAAGGTGAACTGTGGGGGTGGGACTTAAAAATTGGACACGTCATTGGTCACCATACTACATTCCTGTGAATCAGACCAATAGCCATCTGGCTCATGGGTGTGTTTGCATATACTGCCAAACTTGGGAGAAGGACTGTTACTCAGGCTTCTGGCCACAGGTATTGAGTCAGATTCTCTGTCTAATTAGTACCCTTTTTTGGGAGAAGGCTTTGTGCTGGGAAGTCTATGGTTGTGGTTGTGTGATTGTGGATATCACTTAGCTCAAAAGAACTTGGCCTGGAAAATACCCAAGGGGAGAATGCTATAGTCATGCTTTACTCTTTGTCCTCTGACATCAGAGCCCTCATTTCATTTGTGGTGTGTATGAGTATATATATCTCAGGTTTCTCTAGCATGTGTTTGGCAGGAAAAAGGGACTCTTCTTTTGAAGCCTCCCATACAGAGATAATGAATACATATGCACTGGAATAGAACAAAGCATCCTTTACAGAGAAGAAATGCCTCATGTTTTGAGACCTTTCCTCAGAAGCATCGGAATTATTCATTGGGAGGCATTTTCTACCAGGCCTTTTTGGAGGGGATTCCAGGATAAATGGAAAACTGAAGATTTATTATTATTTCTGAATTAGTAGTAGCACTTTAATAGATAACATTCAAAGTTTTTATAAAACCTATATTCCCTGCGCTGAACAATACGTTTTTGTAGCTTATTAATTTTATATGTGGTAGTTTGCACCTCTTAATCTCATACCTCTGTCTAGCTTCATACTTCTTCCCACTCTCTGCTGGTAACCAGTAGTTTGATCTCTATATTCGTGAGCCTCTTTCTACTTTGTTATATTCATTTATTCATTTTATTTTTTATATTCCACATATAAATGATAACATAAAATATTTGTCTTTCTTGTCTGACATTTCACTAAGCTTAATACACTCTAGGACCTTTTATTTTGTTGTAAATGGCAAAATTTTATTAGTTTTATGGCTGAGTAGTATTCCATTGTGTGGGTGTTTGTGTGTATATACCACTTCTTTTTATCCATTCATCTGTTGATGGACACTAAGGTTGCATCCATATCTTGGCTATTGTAAATAATACTGCTATAAATATTGTGGCGGGTGTATTTTTTTGAATTAGTGTTTTTGTTTGCTTCAGACATATACCCAGGAGTGGATTGCTGGATCAAGTGAAAACAGTGACAGGCTTTATTTTCTTGGGCTTCAAAATCACTAGTGATGGTGATTTGTGGATGGTGACTGCACCCATGAAAGTAAAAGATGCTTGCTCCTTGGAAGAAAAGCTATGACAAACCTAGACAGCATATTTATTAAAAAGCAAAGACATCATTGTGCCAACAAAGGTCAGTATACTCAAAGCTAGGGTTTTTCCAGTAGTCATGTATGGATGTGAGAGCTGGACCATAAAGAAGGCTGAGTGCCAAAGAATTGATGCTTTTGAATTGTGGTACTGGAGAAGACTCTTGAGAGTCCCTTGAACAGCAAAGAGATCAAAGCAATCAATCCTAAAGGAAATCAACCCTGAATATTCATTGGAATGATTGATGCTGAAGCTGAAGCTCCAATACTTTAGCCATCTGATGCAGAGAGCCAACTCATTGAAAAAGACTCTGATGCTGGGAAAGATTGAGGGTGGGAGGAGAAGGGGGTGACAGGGGATGAGATGGTTGGTAGGCATCTCCAACTCAATGGACATGAATTTGAGGAAACTCCAGGAGAGAATGAAGGACAGGGAAGCCTGGAGTGCCGTAGTCCATGGGATTGCAAAGAGTCGGAGATGATTTAGTAACTGAACCACATGGTAGTTCTATATTTAGTTTTCTGAGGAAACTCCATACTGTTTTCCCTAGTGCCTGCACTAATTCACATTCCCACAACAATCTACAAGGGTTCCATTTTCTCCACATACTCACCAACACTTGTTATTTGTGGTCTTTTTGATGATAGCCATTCTGATGGGTGTGAGGTGATATCTCATTGTAGTTTTGATTTGCGTTTCTCTATTAATTAAAATGCTGAGCATCTTTTAATGTGTCTCCTGGCTATCTGTACATCTTTCTTAGATAAATGACTATTTGAGTCCTCTACCTACTTTTTTAATCAGGTTGTTTATTTTATGATATTAAGTTGTATGAGCTTTTATATAGTGTGGACATTAACCAGTCATTTTGTTTGCAAATATTTTCCCATTCATTAGGCTGTCTTTACACTGTTTTGTCAATGGTTTCCTTTGCTGTGAAAAAGCCTTATGTTTTATTAGGTCACATTTGTTTAATATTGCTTTTGTTTCCTTTGCCTTAGGAGACAGATCCAAAAATATTACTATAATTTATCTGTTCTGCCTAAGTTTTCTTCTAGGAATTTTGTAGTTTCCAATCTTACTTTTTTCCGATCTTAACTCTTTAATCCATTTTGAGTTTATTTTTGGATGTGGTGTGAGAAAACATTTAATTTCATTGTTTTATATGTAGCTCTCCAGTTTTCTGTGTGTGCATGCTGCATACATGCTCAGTCGCTTCAGTTGTGTCTGACTCTTTGCGATACTATAGTCTGTGGCCCGCCAGTCTTTTCTGTCCATGGGATTCTCCAGGCAAGAATGCTGGAATGGGTTGCTGTGCCTCCTCCAGGGGATCTTCCTGCCTGGGATCAAACCTGCATCTCCTGCATTGCAGGCAAATTCCTTACCCACTGAGCTATCTGGGAAGCTGTTTCCCAGCGACACTTATTAACGAGACTGTCTTTTCCCTATTGTTTATACTTGCCTCCTTTATCATAGGATAGATTAATCGATAGTATGTGCATCAGTTTATTTCTGTTTTTTTTTAATTCTGTTTTATTGATCTATGTGCCGGTTTTTGTGTCAGTAATGTACAATTTTGATGACTGTAGCCTTTTAGGATAGCCTGAAGTGAAGGACTATGATATCGAAAACTCTGTTCTTCTTTCTCTAGATTGCTTTGGCTATTCAGGGTCTTTTGTGATTCCATATAAATTTTAGGGTTATTTCTTCTGATTCTGTGAAAAATGTCATGGGTATTTTTACAGGAATTACATAAAATTTGTGGATTCCTTTGAGTATGGACATTTTAAAAATATTAGTTCTTCCAATTCCATGAACATGAACTATTTTTCCATTTATTTATTTTATAAATATATATATATATTTATATATATATAAAATATATAAATATAAATCCATTTCCATTTATTTATATTATATTCAGTTCCCTTCATGAATGCCTTACAGTTTTCAAAGTAAAAGTTTTTCCCCACTTGGTTAAATTTATCCCTAGGTATTTTATTCTATTTGATACAATTGTAAATGGGATTATTTTCTTTAATTCTCTTTTTGAGAGTTCACTATTAATATATAGAAAAGAAACAGATTTCTGTATGTTATATTCTGCAACTTTACTGAATAATTTGCTAGTTCTAATCATTTTTGGTGGAGACTTTAGGGTTTTTTTTATATTTAGTATCATGTCATCTACAAATAGTGATAGGTTTACTACTTCCTTTCCAATTTGGATGTCCTTTTTTCCCCTTGTCTGATTACTGTGGCTAGGACTTCTGGTACTATGTTAAGCAGAAAAGAACATTCTTGTTTGATCCTGATTTTAGAGGAAAGCTCTCAGCTTTCACCATTGAGTATGATGTTAACTACGGGTTTGCCATAAATGGCCATTATTATTTTAAGATATGTTCCCTGTATAACAAGCTTGATGACAGTTTTTCTCATAAATGGATGTTGAATTTTGTCAAAAGCTTCTCTGCATCTATTGAAATGATCTTGTGATTTTTCTCCTTACTTTCTCTAATGTGGTACATCACATTGATTTGTGGATATTGAAACATTCTTGCATTAGTGGAAAAATTCCATCTTGGTCATATAATACACCATGTTATATTGTTTTTTTTTTTTAATATAAATTTATTTATTTTAATTGGAGGTTAATTACTTTACTTCTTTTTAATGTATTGTTGGATTCAGTTTGCTAGTACTTCGCTTTGGATTTTTGCATCTCTTTTCATCAGAGATAGTGGCTTATAATTTTCTTTTTTGATGAAACCTTTGCCTGGTATGGGAATCAGGGTAATTGTAACCTCACAGAATGAATTTGATAGTGTTCCCCTCTCTTCAATATTTGGTGATAGTTTGAGGAGGATAGTTATTCACTCTTCTTTATATGTTTGGTAGAATTCTCCTGTTAAGCCATCTGGTTGTAGACTTTGCTGGAAGTTGGTCTTTTGTTTGTTTTTACAAATTCAATTTCATTACTAGTAATCAGTCTGTTCAGATTTTCTCGTTCTTCCTGGTTAAGTCTTAGAAGATTGTATTGTTCTAGAAATTTATCCATTTCTTTTGGGTTGTCCAATTTGTTGGCATAAAACTGTTTATACTTACATGATTTTTTAATCTTTCTGATATTGATTGTTAAGTCTCCTCTTTCATTTCTTACTTTGTTCTTTGGGTCCTCTCTTTTTTCCTTACTATTGCTACTGCCCAGCTTCTTGCCATTTCCATTTCCATGAAATATCTTTTTCCATCTCCTTACTTTCAGTCTGTGTATGTCTTTAGACCTGAGGTTTGTGTCTTATAAATACCATATAGCTAGGTTTGGTTTTTTCATCCAATCAGCTACCCTATGTCTTTTGACTGGAGCATTTCATCCATTGAATGTTTAAAGTGCTTATTGATATCTATGTATTTATTGCCATTTTGTTACTTGTTTTCTAGTTGTTTTTGAAGTGTTTTTCTGTTTTTTTCTTCTTCAATTTCTTCCCTTGTGGCTTGATG
Organism: Bos taurus; assembly: GCF_002263795.3. Lineage (NCBI taxonomy): Eukaryota > Metazoa > Chordata > Mammalia > Artiodactyla > Bovidae > Bos > Bos taurus. Next base: position 74,274,104 of record NC_037337.1, on the reverse strand, counting down.
TTTTTCTTTAGTGACATGCCTGTGTTCTTTTTTCTCAGATTTTGTAGGTCTATTGTCAGTTTTTGATTTGTGGTTACCATAGGGTTCATACATGTTGACCTATAACTATATATTCTTATTTTGAACAAGTAGTCATTTAAGTTTCAAATACATTCTAAAAGATCTACATTCGTTTTACTTGCCTACCCCATCTTTTGTGTTTTGATGTCACATTTCACACCTCCATGTCTATCACTTCACTGTTTTGAGTTATGGTTTATTTTATAATTTTTTTCATTTTTAATCTTTGTACTAGCTTATTTAAGTGGTTGAGTCACAGTCTTTACTATTATATATATTTGCTTTTACTAGTGGGATTTTTCCTTTCCTATAGATTCTTAGTTCTTACCTTTTCTTTTCCACTTAGAGAAGACCATTTAACATTTATTTTAGGGTAGGCTTAGCATTAATGGACTCTTTCAGGTTTTGTGTGTCTAAGAAGTTCTTTTGTCTTTTCTTCAATTCTAGATGAGGAGCTTGGCCAAGATGCCAGAGTAGGGAGACTCTGAGCTTATCTCCTCTCAAAGGCACACCAAAACTACCACTATTTGCAGAGCAACTGTTGATCAGAAAGCATAAAGACCTTCTATAATGAAAGATATAAAGAAGGAACCACAGTGAGACAGATGAGAGAGCAGAGTTGTGGTATAGTCAAGACCATACCACATGGTCTTGACTTCTGGTGCATGATCAAGCAACTGCAGAGACTTTCCACAAGTAGCAATGGCTCTGAGCCTCACTCTGGACTCCCTGCCTTGGGGTCCACACTAGGGAGATTAGCCCAGAACATTTGGCTTTGAAGACCAGTGAGGCTTACTTTCAGGAGACCCAGAAGGCTGTGGAAAATAGAGATACCACTCTTAAAAGGCAGTACAGGGTAGAGGCAATAATTTGAAAGGAGCCTGGGTCAAACCTACCTGCTGATCTTGGAGAGTATCCTGGAGATGCAAGAGAAAACTGGAACTCACCCATTTTGGGGAGCTTGTTCAACCACATAAACACTGGTTCTGGTAAGTGCCATTTGGGAATCTTCCTTCTAGCCCATTAGCATAGGGTCCTGGTATCAACAACCAGCTTGTCAGCACCAGTACTGAAATGCCAAAGGCCAAGAAACTAGCCAGGCAGAGTTGCAGCCTCACTTTCTAGCAGGCAGGCTGCCTTAAGACCTCCTAATCTCACAGCCACCCCAAGACATGGGCCTGTCTACTAGAGAGCCCAAGATCTAGCCTGACAAACCAGTACACAAGCACTAGCCCTAGGATTCCCATAACCCTGCAGCTAGAGACTCCAGTACACAACGCTGCCTACCAGCGGGGCAGGCACCAGCCTTGAAACCCCCTGAGGTCCTGAAGAAGCCCACCACCCAACCCACACAACAATTCTGGGACCCTCAGGTCCCTATAGCCAGAGGCCCTGGGACCTGGCTCTACCTAGTGAGCCAGCAGTATTTCCAGGAAAAAGACTATAACAAGAGACAAAGAAGGATATTACATAATGACCAAGGGATTAATCCAAGAAGAAGATATGCATGGTCAGGGCATGGACTGGGGCAGACGCAGCCCTGGTCAGAGTTCCAGACCACTCCAAAGATACCAGCATGGAAAGCAACTTTTAAAAAATAGCTTTGCATTTTTCAGGCAACAAGAAATACCCCAAAAGCAAAATATTTAAGGCAATACGTTTTCCTAGTAAACTTTAACTGGAAAGTCAAGATTTAAAGACAATACTTAGCCTACAGACTTTCTTTTAAGGATATGTTTTATAGGTGGAGTTGTCTTGAAAAGAATTGGATATTAGAAAAAGGGCTGGAACCATTACTGAACTATTGTCATACTATAATTCAGATATAAAATATAAGCTTCTTCACCATGTCTGAGAGCGTTTTCCAGTACTGTAATTTTGATTCTGGTTGAGGATGCCACCTGAATTCTCCCAGGTAATGTCAAACTCTACATCCAGGACTATCACTGAGGTTTTGTTCCAAAGCAATAGGGCACAAGTTTATAAAGCAGTGGGCTGCTGCTGCTGCTAAGTCGCTTCAGTCGTGTCCGACTCTGTGTGACCCCATAGACGGCAGCCCACCAGGCTCCCCTGTCCCTGGGATTCTCCAGGCAAGAACACTGGAGTGGGTTGCCATTGCCTTCTCCAATGCATGAAAGTGAAAAGTGAAAGTGAAGTCGCTCAGTCGCGTCCCGACTCTTAGCGACCTCATGGACTGCAGCCCACCAGGCTCCTCTGTCCATGGGATTTTCCAGGCAAGAGTACTAGAGTAGGGTGCCATCACCTTGGGCTAGTAGTATGCAAAGAAATAAAAAACTTTCTTCGGATGAAACCCAACCAATGAAAAGAAATTAATTGTGAAGTATGTACAGAAGTAAGAGTAGCAATCACTTTAGCCATCTGTCTGAAATGCACTCACACCCATAAAGCAAACTCAATGAAGGAAAAACAACAATACTAAATTTTGGACCCATGCCCAGGGCCTTTTTCAACTAAATATGGAAATAGATATTTAAGTCCCTGGTGCATTTTGTATCCATTGTCCAGGTGGTTTCTGTGGTTCTGCCTCCCACAACATGACTGTTTCTTCTCCCCCGGCAAAAAGCTCTCTCCATCTATGCTGACTGCATCAGTTGAATTCCATTCAATTATGCAGGGATCCAGGAAAGCGGACATAATTCAAACCAGAGACAGTGAACTACTTAGTATTTTAGATTTGTCCCAGTTTCTAATGGCCTATCAACTATGGCAGAGAAGAGTTTTTAGAGTTGGTTTATTTTGAAAGCTAAATAGAAACAACAGTTGCTCGTTTATTTAGATCTCCTGATTATTTAATATTAACAGTATAAGTTTCCTTGGAGAGTCTGACATGAGAAGGAGTTTAACTTACATGTGTTTTTAAAAAATAGGGCAACCAAGATAAGGAGACATTTCCTTACTCACAGCAACCACACGTAATAAGGCTTAGTTAGCCCTGGCTGATATTGGTCTCCATGGTGACACCACAAGATTGACACTTGAACTACTGCCACGTTTGATGGCAAGATGAGCTGATCTAAAGGGTCCCCCTTTCTTGTGTTGGGCTGAAGCTGAGCAGAGAAAATGGCTGTGGAACACCTTGGAAAAGAAGAAAGTTTCCAGAAGAAAGACTGGACTTCCTGACAATGAGGTCAAGTGAGGATGAAGTTGTTTTAATTTGATAAGTAAAAAATGGTGACCTAGTTTGTATCACAAATTGATTTTAAAAAAAGAGAATATGAGACATACGGATAAAACTTTTGTTTCTGACATCTCATAAACTACATCAATACTGTGACTGTAATCAAAGTGTTGCCATATTCTGCTTGTATGTATGAACCAATAGTTTATTTAATATATTCTCTTTTAACTAGAGAGGAGTCATGATAATTCAACATAACTTGTATTTATACAGTACCGTTTACAAACATTTCTAATTGTAAAATTCATGGGGCAACAGTAAAAATGCCTTCCAGGGAAGTGAATGTTTGGGATTGGCCCTCACACTGTGAAAGATATTTAATTCTGTGGACTCATATCAAACGATTTTAAGAAAACTGCCACAGTACGAAGGAATAATTATGATTATTTAACCAGGACTTTATAAAGATAGGTCCTGGTGGAACTTGCCATGACCATTAATTTCGGCAATAGCAATCAAGTCACAACTAGAGGGCCTGGGTCAGGGCTGGGGTGGACGGAGGTGGGAAAGTAATGTTGGAGGAATGGAAAACAAGGGGAAAAGATCATCAAATCCTTTTTTTGTGCTGGGTCTTTGTTTTGAGGTTAAACTTTTGCTGTATATGCTACCATCAACTCAACAATGCTATAATATTTATGCTTCTCAATGTGGCTTATCCAAGCTGTTTCTGTGGTTCTGCCTCCCACAATATGACTGCTTCTTATCCCCAGGCAGTCATCTGGAGATGCTCTCTCCATCTATGCTGACTACATCAATTGAATTGCATTCAATTATGCAGGGATCCAGGAAAGTGGATTCTCATGTAGATTCCAGGCTTCCTAAAAGAAGTACCCTGGAGTATTCACACTTCTTTTACTTTTTAATAATAATAAATTTTTAAAAGCCCATTCTTCTGCGACTTGTGATTTCTCAGTGTGTATATGTGTGTGTTCCTTAAATCTTAAATTAGGAAAGAAAATTATAACAACCTGCTTTTGGACTCAAAATAGAGCACAAATGGAAAAAATAAGAATCACTTAGACAAGATTTATTACCATAAAATACACTACTCATTGGTTCCTTATAGATTTGTTAGGCAAAAGGGCAGGTGATTCACACCAGGAAGATACATTAATAGATTGCTTCTCTTTCTAGTAGGAAATGGTGTTTATTATCAATTTTGCAAGCCAGGCACTGTCCAAGCACTTACATAACATATAAGGATTTTTTTTCACTTCCGGAAATGAATTGGCTCTTTATGTCACCCTCTTACATGTGTTCATCCATATGTGTTCAAGTTTCCATTAACACATACATGAAAGTCTCTGTAACTTATACAGGTTAGTTGTTCCTAGATTGCTCAAGTAACTAAAATTAATCAAGCCTTTGTCTTGCTGGATGCACACAGAAAAATGTTTTTGTGGTCCACTCAGTCGTGTCTGACTCTTTGCGACCCCATGGATGGCAGCACACCAGGCTTCCCTATCCTTCACTATTTCCTGAAGTTTGCTTAGACTCGTGTCCATTGAGTCCATGATGCCAATGTTGGTTATTTGGAAATAGCTTATACTTGGGTACTGATTTCCCACATAAGTCAATGGATTATAGGGGACATTATAATAACTGGCTGGCAAAACTGATAACAAACACCATTTCCTACTGGAAAGAGAAGCAATCTATTAATGTATCTTCCTGGTGTGAACCACCTGCCCTTTTGCCTAACAAATCTATAACAAGGCTATAAGGAACCGATGAGTAGATACATCTGCTGTTCTATGGGTAGAAAAATTATCTTTGACTCTGAGACTTATGATCTCATACTTGAATAAGACCTAAATTGAGTGAGTTCTGTCATGTGTTCTCATGACTCACGCTATCTAAAAAACATTTCAGGGTCAATTCTAGTGAAAAAATTCACTAAGAGACTGGAAATGTCTTCTGAATATTTTGGCAAATTTTGCAATGAAAATAAACTGTTCAAAGAAATATAGCTATATGCATTTAAAATGAGACCTCTGGAATTGAGGGACATAAGGCAAATGCCATAGTTTAAGACCCTCCCTCCCCTACTTAATAAAAGCACCTATATTTCACCAGAAATAAAATTTTATTAGTAACATGTCAAATATGCCTTAAAATACAGTGACCTTTCTTCTTCTTCTAAGTTTAAAAAACAATTCAATAAAAACTAAATCATGACCCAAATATTTTAAATGTGAAAAAGACATATTTTAGATTATGTAACAGATACACATTTTCCCACACAAATGTTGTAGAACACCATCTGTTTGGTTTTTTAGTGCATTCCACAGAACTAAATTTCTGCTTTTCTCCTTTCATTTTGTGACAAACTTATGGCACTATATTTCACAATAGCTATACCAAATTTAAGACCAAAAGAGAGCCTGACAAAAATCACTTGGCATGCTCAAATCAGACAATTCAGGTGACTCCCTCATTCACACCAATCCTCCACCCCTCACTCAGACACCAACAGCTTAAGAGAAACAGAATGTCTGTACCAAAGGGAGGACTTTTCATGGCATAAAACTCAAGAAAGAGTTCAAGACAAGAAGATGAAGTTCCAGGTACCATTTTCAGTTCAGGTTTCCCAAATTCTTCAACCCACGTGGATCCTCAAGAATGGTACATCACTACCTCCTTATCCCCTTTCTGCACTTGATGTAGATAAAATTTATAAATCATTTTCTAGGGATTTTACTGTATAGAATATTGTCATATTTGTGGCCAATTTGAAAAATTAGCTTATGATACTTCTTGCCTTTCATTTCTTTGAAGAAAAAATTTCTATGGAAAAGCAGACATGAATGCATATGCTTTGAAAGTAGTAAGACTGTAGACTTGAGTGTATATTTTCATTCTCGAAGCCATGTAGAGCATTGCTACTCAAAGTGTACTCAGTGAGCCAGCAGCACCCATATCCTCTAGGAAGCTTGAGAAACGCAGACTCTCAGACTCCACACCAGGCCTACTAAAAAGAGTTTGTATTCTAATTTGATGTCTCATGACTTGTATGCACAAGATTTGAAAAGTGTTAATGTAGAGGAATGTTCTTTACCCACTCAACTGTAGAATAATCTTTATGGAAAGACAGAAACTTTAATGGAGAAATACAATCCAAAGGGTTCAACCATGAAGGGACAAACTTTTAGACATGGCCCACTTAATAAGGAAATAATAATCATGAGACATGTCACATTGCTGATTTACAGTAATGAAGTTTGATGGGAAAAAAGAACATAAATTTAAATTTCAAATATTACATAAATACTCATGAACCAACTGCTTGAATTAATTACACATGATCTTCCATTGTTTCCAACCTAAGGTATTTAGCAAAACATGTAGAAATTATAACTGTTACACTGAACTCCAGAAACATAAAGATTACCTTAGTAGATAGTTATTTAATGACTATGTCGAGTAGTATTTAAAATAATTCTATCAAGAAACTGTGAAGGATTCTAGTTTGATACACTCTGGAAACCTTTCTCAAGAGGGTTCAACCAGTACTGCAAATTGTTGCTTTCTTCCAAATAGTTTTGAACAAATCAGTATCAAGAGTATAAAGTAGATAACTAATAACCTGCTATATACGACAGGGAACTTTACTCTACTTCATTCTTTATGGGAAAAGAATCTTTAAAAACAAAGAGTGGATAAATGTATATATATAACGGATTCACTTTGCCGTACACCTGAAACTAACACAGCATTGTAAATCAACTATACACCAATCAAAATTTTTAAAAAAGATAGGGGAGAGAGTATTAGAACCATAAGCTCCACTTCCAACAGACTGAAAAGACAGAGCTTGGCTGAGCTGTGACTCAGAAAGGAAGCAACTGGGAGAGGAGCATGCCTCTAGTAGCTGATGTTAAGAAATCCCGAGGTTCATTTTAGCAATTTACCAATACAAGGCAAATTAAAGAAAACTGCCCTTTAATTTGAACACATTATATACAACCCTCAGACTGTGATTTCCTGATTCTGCTATCCCTTCAGGGATATCGTTGACAATATTAACCTGATATAAGCCACGTAAAGTACATCAAAGCTAGAGAGGTCGGGGAGGAGGAATTGTTCTGCACTTTCACTGGTCTCCCTTCCTCACCTACAACCTCTTGTGCCCCAGGGATGAGCGACACCTCCCTTCCGCAGTACTGGTTTTCTCTCATTCTTCCAAGTATAAAATACACTGCAAAGCAGAATGTACTCTTCTTCCACTCTGAAATCTAGCTCAGTATACCTTCTCTTCTCCCTGTGCCTCTTCTTGGCTACAAACACCTTTGGAGATACATGTTTGATAACCATCCCATAGTTTGGAAAAGAGAAATGCAAGTGCTACTCGCAGTAAAGAATTCTTACATTTTAAAATGAAACCAAATATCTCCGAGTTCCTTTCTCATCAATGAACAGCTTGGACAAAAGAATTGTGCATCATTCACCTATGTATCCTCAACCCTGGCACCATGCCCGACTCATAACTGTTAATCAATAAATGGTGGGGAATTGCACTTATTTCCAAGTCCTCTAGCACTGACTTTATTACATCTTGGGATGCACACTGAAATCTGTTCATGTGCTTGAGATTAACCACATGTACACCGGCTCACTCACCATTTAGTCTTTCTTCCAACTTAATTTCTATTTTTCCTTTTCTCATCCACCCAAGGAGTTCCATTTTAGGAATATTTTGTAGTGGTACCACATTTCAAATAATCTATGTACTGAATAGAATCTAGTCTTATGCATCATTGGTGAATAAAAGAGAAGATCAATACTGTGCGTATTCAGATTTGGGGAGTACAGCAGACATAGGAAAGAACAATTGAGTATAGCAAGCAAGCAACAACCCTCACACAAAACGACTTTCGCTTTCACTTACTAATTCTATTCCTCATATCTCTGCACCTCCCCCTCCTTTTTTCTTCCTCTTTTTTCCTCTCTGTTTCTTTTTCTTCTTCTTTATGAGAACTTAAGGCTGTTTGGGCACCCACAAAATTAGTCTACATTACCAAAGGCATTCATACATTTCCCATCCTATCTTACCTTAAGCATGGCTCTTGTCACCAAAGAAAGGGTGTCCAGGTTCAGAAAAGTTGTCACTGTTTTCAAAACTTGCCATTGTCTTCCTACCTTTGCATCTCCCATAACAGATCGTGCAGGATGGAGACAGTAGAGCAGGCCCTTATGTAATAGGTTGCCATGGTAAAATCACAGCAATCTTATTGGTTAACTCAGACAAGTTTAAATAGTTTAAATACAAATTATAATTTTTCAATGAGTCAAGATAACATTAGTCAGATCCTTATCTACGAATTGTTTATTGGAAAAGAAATTAAATGCTCTAAAAGATAGTTTTTAAATAACCTGGTTTGAAATCAACACATATTTCTTAAAAAAGAGAAGCATATTCACAAATACCAATGAATTCTAAGACAGTTCCTTCTCTGTATATGAATGTAAAATTCAGAGAGCTCAGTTAATGATGTCATCAAATAAAACAGATTTTATGTCTGTTACAGGTTCATTGCCCAAGAGTTCTTGCTTTAAGATTTCGGACAAACAGTAAATTTTACAATATTACACTTTCTTGGTAATTTTTTCTCCCCCTCTCTTTTCAATCCCCAAGTATACACATTTATATCCTCAAACAGTTTCAGTATGTTGCATTTTTGTAAGTCATATCTATTAGCACTGGTGTGTTTTTTTCTTATAGATACTGTTCTAAACCAAGCCAAATGTCCCTATTGATAAGAAGTTTTAAACTATTAGAGAACTAATTCTATTTTTCAAAGTACATAATTATCCTATAAAATTTAGAGTCTTCAATTAATATTTCCATTATTTAAGAAAACTACATTTTAATAAACACATTCTGGGAAGTAAGGTATGGTATAAGTAGTGAAATAAATTTTTTGAAATTTGGTAACAAATTTTGCCCTTAAATTAATTTTTAAATATATTTGTATGTCAAAGCTATCTCACCATTCATACTAAATTGCCTTAAAAATTAGCCCCAACTATAATATTTTAATTTGTTCCAAATCATTTTTCTCTAATTCTGACTGAGCAATTAAATAGAAACCTGATAATTTTATCAGTTATATATCTATGTGGTCTTTAACAATGCATGCTAATTAGGGAACTCATATTCTTTATACCAAAAGCATCCATGTTAATCACCCTGATAATTCATTAGAGGGAGCAAGTAGTGAATCAAAACTAAAAACAAAATTCTCTTGAAGAGATAAAGACCTTCTTGATTACAAGATGGCATTCAACAAGGGAAGATACAATGTTGAAAAGTCACAATGTTTAGAAAAGTCACATATGTTTGTGAAAACATATGACCACTGAAGGCCCAAGCAGTGCCCTTGACTATTACTATCATGTATGTAGAAAGTGCTCTGAAAGCACGTTAGTAAGCAAATCATTCCAAATCCCTTTAATAATGTTCTTCCATGTCCTGTATAATCCTTACTTTAGGTTCTTATCTTCATTATCATAGTCTATCTAACACTCATCTTTGGGTCTTTGGTATTTTCTTAAATGTACCTTTGGCACCTAGTTTTCCAATCTGTTTTATCAGTTAATGACAATTCTTTAAATGATGTGCGCCATGGAACATAAGTCCAGACATTGAAATCAGACATTTCACTCAAACCTCAAAGAACATCATGAACCATTTCAAACAGTTTCAGGAATCTATGCAACTTGTTAACTAATTATCTTTCAAATTGCAAAATATAGGAACTTATCTCAACTTCACTACTAAAGGCATTCTGAAACGTTTTGTCAAATAGTGAACGGTCGACTATTATACAAAAATCAGTGCAAAGATTCATCTAGACAGCCTTAAATGAACTCTCAGATGAAGAAATAACATCATGTAGGATTTCTTGTTCTCACCATTTTTTTGCAGATAAGATTCTCTAAAGATATCTGCCTATTAAAATCAAAGATGACCTGCCCACCCATTTCCTGAGCTTCATGGCCTGTAAATGTGACATCATAAATAAATTTAAATGCAACTAAAGGCCAACCACAAATTTTAATTGACCCCTAGAACTTAGAGATAAGCCTATCTGCAAGGCTATTTTATAAATTCCACTTCTAAAGAGAAAATTCTATGAAGCAAAAAAAAAAAAAGAAAGAAAGAAATGTAAAATGGATCAGTGTGGAGTGTTCTGGTTGTTAACATTCAGCAGTTAAATTGTAGAAGGTTGGTCACATCTTGAATTGCCACTAATGGTAAAAGGAGAATGGTGTCAATTATTTGGCACAATGCTTGACAAACCAAAGCATTTCAGAAAGGACTGACCCTTCCTTTCATCATTTACAGAAAATTCAATTTGGTCCACCCTTAATTCTCGGGGACAAGAAATTATCTGTTTAATATGAATCTGTTACTTTCCACGAGAAGTGGTAGAATTTGGAAATAGGTGGTTTGAAATGTTTAAATCTGCAAAGGAACTTATTTAGGTCCCTTCCTACATACACGATCTTAAAAAAAAAAAAAGCAAGAAAACTTAGCTTCTAAAGCACTTATTCTCTGCTTTATAATACGTGGACATATTTTCAATTTGGCTGGATGATACTAAGGACTGCTGAATAATAACCAGGGTTCTCTCCAATCAGTTCAGCATGCATCTCATCTCTGATCTCAAGGGCACTGATAATTAGCGCCTTATGTTAACATCTTCACTATGAACAGTTCAGGCATTTAGAAACAGGTATCAATGGACTTTAACAGTTAATTTAATTCATTTTATAAATAAGCAACTGAGAATTTTGCTCCAAGTGGCTGCTAGTGTAGCCCATTCCATAAATGGCATTCTCCGAAGCATAAGGCACAATATGATACGAATGCAGCTCTTCGTAATAGAGAGACTGAGAACAGCATTCCTGTACCATAAACTTCAGCCGTTTTCTTGTATCAGAATAAGCAGTCTTATAACAGGGAGCTTCTTTAAAGTATTCATAGCTCTCTTTCTCCGTCTCTAGATGGATCTTCCTCAGCAAATTGTTAATTAACACAGACCTTCTTAAGTAGGTTTCTGGGTCTTCAAGAAATCTGAGCTTCTCCAGCGAAAGTTTAAGAATGCAAGTCCTGTCCTCAGGCAATATCAGGTGCTGAAAAGCAAATACAACCATCATTCAATCGACATTTTAGAAAAATGAAAACAAGAGCTTTTGCTATTGACAAGACTCAAACAAAATTTAAAAGTATACCCTTACTTTTGGAAAATACCCATGGTAATCTTGATGTAAATCTTCTTCTTCTGCATATTTTCTCTTAAAGTAGGCTACTTTCGACGTTGTTAATGTATATGTTAATACTTTTGTTGGATAAGCTAAACAAAATAAAATAATTGGAGAAAAGTCAGATTTTAACTTTAGCAAAAGAGTGTTTGAAAGAGCGTTTAAAAACAAAAGTTTTTTGTTTTACTATAGCAAAAGGGTGTTTAAAAGAGTGTTTAAAAACAAAAGTTCTACTTGTCAAAGTAAACTAGTGACCCCAGAAACTAACATTCTCTCTTTACTTACTACGCAACTTACTTATCAAGCAGTGAAGAAGTCAGTGGCAATTGTCCTGTGGCTAAGAAGCCTGTTTGCAGGCAAATGACACTATTCAGACATGCAGCCCCTCAGAAACAAAGTGTTAGAATTATAATACATTCTTGAAGTGTTAGTAACTATGTCTGTCCAACTCTTTGCAATCCCATGGACTGTAGCCTGCCATGCTCCTCTGTCCATGGAATTCTCCAGGCAAGAATACTGGAATGGGTAGCCTTTCCCATCTCCAGGGGATCTTCCTAACCCAGGGATCTTTCACACTGCAAGCATATTCTTTATTGTGTGAGCCACCAGGAAAGCCCCTAATCCTCTACTTAATGTCATGCCATTTAATGTCAAAAAATATCCACATTTGAAATTGATGCACAAAATGAATGGAAAGAGATGTTATTTTTCATCATGCTTTTCATTATACTGCTTCCATAACAGAAGGCATTTAATGTTCCTCGGTTAATCAAATCTAGCAAAATGGTTGGTGACCCAATTATATACTTTAAAGAAATAATTGCATGTCTACAGACAAACCCTATTATATGGTCATGGTATAACCATCCTCATAACACCTGGCTTAGCATAGGTTAATCATAAGCAAACAGTTCAAATATCATACTGATTAGAAAACTTGACCTTGGTATAATTTTTAAAGGAAAAATGTTGTCCTCTCCTTTAATACGCTATTGTTGAAAATCCTAACTTGTTTAGGGAAGGATGGTGTTCTGAAGGCCGATTTTCAGAGGCTTGGTTTAAAGGGAATTTTTAGTATGTACACTAGGTGGCGCTCTTATCATGGAAAAGAGGCAAGTATAGTCTTGAAACCTAAAGATATACAGAAGGCGCTTCCCAGGGAAAGCACTGAGTGAATTTAGAACAGAAATTGAATCCAGTTCACAGTACTCATTCAACCTCAGTAGACCAGATCAGAAAACAAATTTATACTTAAGCATTATCAATTTTACCCTTAAACACACCTTTGAATATTTCTGGGTGTTGAGACCATTTGATTCAAAGAATGAGTAGTTTATTAATGTGTTGGCTAAATAAATTCATGGTTAAAACATTTGATGTTTTTTCCCTGACATCTTGAATTTTTTAAATCTTAACTATTAAAAACATACTCTTTAAAAACATGACTCTTCTCAGTTTTTCCTCCTTTTGGTGGCATCTGTATAACATTTCCTGTAGCTTTTTGTAGCTGGGTGGTTTTCCTTAACCAGTAGAAAAATCTACCAAAAAAAAAATCACACCTAAAACTTTCCAAATTTTCACTGGCACCGCTGTGGATTATAAACCCAAGAGAGTCTTAAATTAGAGTTGGCATGTTCTGTAAGGGAAATTAGAATTTTAAACCACTGGTGTGTCTGACCTAAAAAGAGATGAATGTGTAATGATCATTGACAACTGAAAAAGTCAGTACACAATTCCTGAGTTCAGTTAGCACATCTCAGTTTATATGAAATTTTCACAGATTTCAGAGGTTAGAAAAAAAGGAAAACAAAATTATTTGTAATGAAAACATCAATGAACCTAGTTTTCTCAGGGGCTATTTTTTTTAGTTAACATTTTCTTAGGCATATTTTTGAGCTTCTCCGGTGACTCAGATGATAAAGAATCTGCCTGCAATGAGGGAGATCTAGGTTCAATCCCTGGATTGGGAAGCTCCCCTGGAGAAGGGAATAGCTACCCACTCCAGTACTCTTGCCTGGAGAATCCCATGGGCAGAGGTGCCTGGCGGGCTACAGTCCATGGGGATGCAAAGAGTCAAGTATGACTGAGCTGCTGACACACGAACATTAGGTATATTTTTAAAGGACTGAATCAATAAGTAGGCGAAACTTTGGGTTATTCTGTGATAACAATTAATTATTACTTATTGCTTTTTTAAATTTTTTAAACTTTTTACTCTATATTAGAGTATAGCCTGTTAACAATATTGTGATAGTTTCAGGTGGACAGCAAAGGGACTTAGCCATACATATACATCCGTTCTTCCCCAAACTCCCCTTCCACCCAGGCTGTCACATAACATTTAGTAGAGTTCCCTGTGCTATATAGCAGGACTTTGTTGGTTAACCATTTTAAATATAGCAGTGGGTACATGTTGATTCCCAATTCCCTATCTCTTCCCCTCATTCTTCCCCTGGGCAACCACAAGAATTACTGATTTCTTTTAAACCACTTAACCCGTTGATGCCATTATGGTTCTCAAAAGTTAGGAAGCATCAGAATTGTCTCTCTTAAAAACACAAATTGCTGGGTCCCACCCCCAGAACTTCTAATTCATTGTGTCTGGGCTAGGAGCAGAGAATTTCTATTTCTCACAAATTCCCAGGGAATGCTGAAGTTGCAGACCTGGGGACCGAATTTTGAAAGCCTCTATGTCATAGCATTAGGCAAGTGTAGTAGCACTACAACAGCAAGTGGAAAACAGAACGTTCAGCCCATCAACTGATTGCCTAATCGTGAGACTGCCAAGCAATTGACTTGATTGATTTTTGTTGTTGTTATTGTGACATTGGCTACATTGACTTAGATGTTTTAGCTTTATGAGCAAAGCCGGACTCCATTTAAACTAGTAGTGAAAAATGAATGAGATCACTTTTCAACATAAATTCCTCGGTTCACATTAAGAAATATCAATGATTGACACTTATTAGCATTATAAACGACTGGACAGGTCACTAATTTTTTTTTTTTAACAAGGCTCGATGAATTACTATAGTGCAAGAAAGGGTGAGGAAAGATTTGGAAATATATATGTATATATATTCACATATATATTTGGAAGGAAACACATATTCATTTATTTTACAAAGTAATGTAATGTCTACAGCATTAATAGCCAAGTAAAGACCTTTTAGTGAATGACACAAGGCAGGGCAGGTGGCAATTTGGAGAAACAAGTGTCAAATAAACCAAGTGATGATCTGGTAAAATACTTTTTATTTAACAACAAGACCAAAAAATACATATGGTCCCAAGCAAGGTTCATAAAGATTCTGTCTGCTGTATTCAGGCAGTTATCCTAAGATAGAGAATGTATTGGACCCTGGAAACACAGTAAATTCTCAGGGGTTTAGATTTGTGTCTCAGCTCTGTGGGCGACACACTTAGCCACTTAGTTTATTGCTCTTAAAAAATACCCCCATGGGTTGTTGAAATGCTGAAAAGCTTTCACAGCTGGTATCCATTCGACAATTACTTCCTTGCATGCTGTTTAGCTATTCGCAATGTTTTCGGCATCAAATTTTGGAGGATGCTTTTAGCCACTTTGAGGCTAAAATATATAGCAAACATAAGTTCCTACATCTGTTTTCTTGGCTGGATGAGAATTCAAAAATTTCAGAGCTGGGAACTATTTATTGATCACATGGTTCCGCCTCCATGATCTGCAGATGGGGAAACTGAGACCCAGAAAGGTTCAGTGGTTTTCAATTTGGTGTGTGTGGCTGAGTCTGGGTTTTGAAGGCAGATGGAAGTGGTCCAGATCCATCACTTCTTAGCTGTGTGACCTTGAGAAACTTACATGAACGCTCCACAAACTTCATTTGTAAAGTGGGGATAGAAATAATACTGGCTCACAGGATCACTGAAATAATTCGTGGAAAGTGACTGGCATTATGCCCAGAATATAGTAAGCACTCAATCAATCCTAGTTCTTATTATGGCCAATAGGCACAGATCTATCCCAGAAGCAAATCCTAGCCTGGCCTCCTAGCTTTGACCCTAAGATTCTTTCTACCACCCTGCCTCCTAGAGATACTGGATTATAATGAGAGACTTAAATCTGTGTTTGTGTGTGTGTGTGCATGCTCAGCTGTGACCGACTCTTTGCAACCCCATGGACTGTAGCCCACCAGGCTCCTCTGTCCATGGGATTCTCCAGGCAAGAATACTGGAGTGGGTTGCCATTTCCTCCTCCAGGGCATCTTCCTGACCCAGGGATAAAACTCAGGTCTACTGCATTTCCTGCATTGGCAGGTGGATTATTTTCCACTGAACCAACTGGGAAGCCCCAGCTAGAGAGTTAAATGACTGCAAAAGTGTATTTCAAATGATCAAGATGAAAATAGCACAGATACTATAACAGCTCCAAGAAAATGTTTCTAGATATATTGTCACTGGTTATACATTTCAGGTGAAGGAAATATAATTGTTTTCTAAAATATCCAAATAGTTATTTGGAGAACTAAAGTTACTCTGAATTTCCAAATAAGTTTGGCTGTTATGACCCAGTAAACATATGTAAATCTATTTTTATAATTCTCCCATAACTAAAAAGCCCAGCTCAACCCAGCCTGTTATTCAAATAAAGCTGATGAAATAGACAAGAAAAAGTAAAATGGCCTTATGTCTTCATAGTCCATGTCCTGAACTCTGAGAACAGCATATAAATTATAAAACTTAATGAGGCTGAGCCTAAATTTATCTCTGAAAGTAAAATGGCTAATGCTGACTTGAATATTCAAATTGTTTTTAATACTTTAACCTCTGGGTACATAAAATATCTGTGCCAACCTCAATGTCTTTCCTAGTCTAAAACGTCAACAAACAAATGAAAAGTCACAGAACAAAATGACCATCCTTGTCATTCAAGTTCTGACAAAACAATTTATACATATTTCTTTAAATAAATGTTTAAAAAGTAATTACAAATGGTTGCTTAAATGCTCTTTCTTACTCTTCTGCTTCTGCTTCCAGACAACTGAAATCCCATTAGCGCACAAGTGATTTCATTTGGTGCACAGCCCACGGGCAGTACATTAAGGAAAAATCATCAGCAAATTAATTTACAAACACTTCAAGAATACAGACGATCATAAAAGGACAACTCCTGTGATAGTAAAACCATTCTTCGTCCAAGACTGTAAAAAACCTAAGAAACGGTAAAGAAGTGATGAATTTAACATATCTTAATTTTGGTAAGGTTTTCATTTTCTACCCCACAATACTTTAATCAAAACAGAAATACCACAAAAACAGAGTTTAGACCATCCTATTGGCTGTATGCATCTGTACCCAAAGTCAAAGGAAGAGTTTGATCAATGGGGAAAATAAAGAGCTTCTAGTCAGATCAACAACCAATCCGTGATGTGGACAAACCACGTGACTCAGCTCAGTCTCTCAATGATTTCTCTTTGCCTAGCGTTAGCCTGGCATGAGCTTTAAAAAAGTATGTATCCCTACATATCTACATAATGCTTTCCCAATGACAAAGCTACTGAAATCCTTCCTTAAGTGCCATGGGCACACCTGTTTACAGAGAGCTACTCTACCTCTTAATGTTAGTTACATTCTGCAATCTTGCTCCATTGGCTACAGACACTTCAGTACGATCTTCTGGGGTCACTGGTTCTGATCCCAGTAGTACAATTTATTTTCTTAGTGACTTAGGACCAAGTATTTAATCTCAAAGAACCCTGAGTTTCCTCATTGATTCAGTTCAGTCATTCAGTCATGTCCAACTCTGCGACGTCATGGACTTCAGCACACCAGGCTTCCCTGTCCATCATCAACTGGAGCTTGCACAAACTCATGTCATCGAGTCAGTGATGCCATCCAATCATCTCATCTTCTGTCATCCCCTTCTCCTCCTGCCTTCAATCTTTCCCAGGATCAGGGTCTTTTCCAATGAGTCAGTTCTCATTGACTAAGTGAGGCCAAATATCAAAATCATTGAGTTGTGTGTGGATTAAATGAGATGTTTAAAAAGCACTGAGAACCTGTCATACATCCACATATTTTCTGCTCAATATTACATATTACTATTGCAGTGGCCTCATTTTTGAAGCGATATATGTGAGTGTATACATGCCACTCAGCAGCACTGTGTTGTATGGAGGACATCTGTCCTCTCTTTAGTGTTAAGCAGAGGATGCATGAAACATCCGTGAGTGGATTCAGGAAGACAGACAGGTGCAATATGCAAGGCTGTAATGCTACGTCTTCTGTAGACCTTTAGCTTTGCTGATGCTTAGCAATATCCCATCAATTTTCTCCCTCATAACCTCTTGCCTGGCACCTTTCTGGATAATATGTTCTAGAGGAGCAGAAATCATTGCCAGTTTTTAGCTGTGACTCAATGGAGCAACCTGTTCCTTCAGAAGTATCTTCCACCCCAGGCACATGGTTGATCCTACTGGCAGTTTAAAATTACCAATAAGTTGCAGCTTCTGGAAAACTTTCCTAGGAACTTCCAAGGGATACTGACAGCCAGGGAGTTACAGATTTTTTTTTCAAGAAACTAGCAGCATAAAAGAGAGCCCCAAGCACAGATATGTAATATTAAATAAAAGACCATTTGATGTTCCACATGCCTACCTTGTTTCACTGGTGATGGTCTTGGAACCAAAGAGAACATCTTTAAATGGACAGGATCAGCCAGGTAACCATATTTACCTTTGATACTGCACTGAAGCCTACATGAGGAGATCTGGCCCTACTAATGAGAGAGACCTAGCACAGCAGGTTCCTGGGGCAAGTTTTGTGACTTATCACCCCTCAGAAGTGCATTCCTTATTTTGAAGGATGAGGCTCCCTTACACTCTACCTTTTACCTTAGAAAGTGGGAATGAATCAGAAAGAAACCTGGCAAAGCAACCACGTTGACAGGTGGAGGTGACAAGAAATATCAGCAGTGTCTAGGGAAATGCTCTACTTCCTTAGGTACCCCAGTCTGTTGCTCAAAGAGAAGGGTTTTAAATCCCTGCTATGTGTATGGAAGTAGCCTTTTTTTTTTTTTTGAAGTATAGTTGATTTATAATGTTAGTTTCAAAGTAAATCTACTATACATAAATGCATATCCAGTCTTTCTTTTAGATTATTTTTCCATGCAGATCACTAGAGTATTGAGTAGATTTTCCAGTGCTACACAGGAGGTCCATTTAGTTATCTATTTTATATGTAGTAGTGTGTCTATGTTAATCCCAATCTTTCAATTTATCCCCCCTTATATCCTGATAACCAAAAGTTTATGTTCTACATCTGTAACTCTATTTCCATTTTATAGGTAAGTTAACTGGTACCCTTTTTTATACTCCATATATAATATGATATTTGTTTTTCTCTGTCTGACTTACTTCACTCAGTTTGACAATCTCTAGGTCCATCCGTGTTGCCTCAAATAGCGTCATTTCATTCTTTTCTAAGGTTGAGTAATATTCCATTGTATATATGCACCTGCTGCTGCTGCTGTTATTCAGACACTAAGTCATGCCCAACTTTTTGTACCCCATGGACTATAGCCCACCAGGCTCCATGGGGTTCTCCAGGCAAGAAGACGAGCGGGTTGTCATTTCCTTCTTCAGGGGATCTTCCTAACCCAGGGATTGAACCCAGGGATCAAACCCACTTCTGCATTGCAGGTAGACTCTTTTACTACTGAGACACCCAGGAAGAATATATGTACCACATCTTTGCTTCCATGTCCTCATGGCTATTATAAATAGTGCTAAGGTATCACCTTACACTAGTAAGAATGGCCATAATACAAAAAAAAAAAAATCTATAAACAATAAATGCTGGAGAGGGTGTGGAGAAAAGGGAACCCTCTCACACTGTTGATGGGAATGTAAACTGAACAGTCATATAGAAAATAGTACAAAGATTCCTTAAAAAAACTAAAAACACAGCTACCATATGATCCAGTTATCCCACTCCTGGGCATATATCCAAATTTGAAAAGATTTACTTAATTTTACAAATTTACTTAATTTGAAAAGATCCATGCACCCCAATGTTCAAAGCAGTAGTCTTTTCAAAAGTACCTCATGTGTAACACCCTCATTTTCTTCCACTTTGATACTACCATCGAGTTTGGGTATATCACCAAAAACATTAAGCCAAATATCCAGACGTGTTGTAGAAAAACATAAATTAGAACTAATCATTAACTTTACTCACTAAAATAGAGTCATTCCTCAATATCAGGGCACTGGTTCCAGGGCCCCCACAGATACCCAAATCTATAGATGCTCAGGTCCCTCATATAAACTTGTGTTGTACAATTGGCCCTCATATTTGTGGGTTCCATGCCCTTGAACATCTTGCTCTGGAGTTGGTTCTCTGCCCTCACTCATAACTGCCTCATTTATGTCACCACCTGGAGTTGTTGTGGTGATAAAATGTTCTTTATTCACAGGGCACCTTTATTCTAAAGAGTGATAGATACTTCTTTAAATTACGTTGTGTTCAACTCATGCATACCACTTAGTAGATGTCTTATCCCCCACATAAGATATTAAGCCATAAAGTGGTATAATAAGGCTCCAGGTTTCTTAGTCCTGATTCTCTTTGCAACGTCCCCAACTTTTCTTCACATCTTAACCCATGCCCCCTTTTAATAAACATTTAAAAAGTATTCTGATACACCACCATGGAGGGGATTTTACAGGTTCCCTACCCCTCCTCCCCTCTTGATTATCACTAATATTTAGAAGATTCATATATTTCTACCTACCAAGAAGATTTATTTTTTTGCATTTTACTTTCTATAATTTATACCATGAGAAAAGGTTTAATTTTTTCTAAGTACATTACAATACTGAACATAACACTAGCAGATCCTTTGTTAATATCCTCCTACCACTCCTATTGAGAATTATGGCAGCAAACTAGCTAACTGCTTTTAGCCTGTTAAATTTAATCATGAAAAATTAAAAAATAATTGTGTTAGACTAAAAAGTGGAAACATTAATGCAATGTATTGAGACTATCTAGATAGACAGCTTATTAAAAATAAGACGGAAGGCAGGGAGTGCTGACAAAAATTAGCTCCTCCCAATATCTAAAGGGGTACTTCTTCAGTTTTCGTATTGCACAGTTATGGTAAATCTGCCCCTGCTTCTGCAATCATTATACAGGCTTTCTCCGGGGTTCTGAAGCATATGCTTTGACAGATACAACAATCTGAACCGGTTGTGCCTTGGTTCTAGAGCTATTGTTTGGGTGTTGGTATTTTGACAGTGAAAGCCAGCTGGCATGAGGCCTCAGTGGAAAGCCCAGATGTAGAGGCAATGGCCTCAGCATCTTAAACCTTTCAACGTTTCTCCATGTTTCAAAGCATCTTCTAAATCCCACGAAAGTAACATGACATAAAACTGAATGCAGAATGATTTCATGAACACCTAAAAACTTCCAAATGGAGTACTGGATGAAAAATTGAAACTAAAAAAAAATTGAAACTAGAACTTGATTTCAGTTATAACTTGCTTGGTCTCAGCCTTAAGTCTTAGTATACTCCTAAGCCTTAAGTATACTCCTCTCTGTAAGACATGGTATGTTCAAGTACAGCTGGTCTTCCCATTAACAAGAGTGACTAGTTACATTGACAAGAGAGACTAGCTACACTGGCTAATTACAAACTTGTGAAATATTTTTTCATGCTCTTAGAATCTACTAATGTCTCTAGGATTAAATGCTTAGGTTATAATGATTTGTTTTTGTTTATTTAAAACACCATGATAATATTTTCTGGTGAATGACTTGAAATAGATATGGTCATCAAGATTTCATAGTAAATATTCTGCACATTATACATTCATGATGGAATCAAAATTAAAATTTAAGAACTCCTTTCACTTGACCTTTTGATTATGACAGTGGTTTCAATGAAAGAGCAGACTCATTCACATAAATTGAAGGGCCCTGAATGATTTTAAACTTCTATGCATATTAAATAGGGATAGGATGTATATAAATTACTAATGCAAAGGCTAATAATGTATATACATGAGCCAATACTTATGGTTGCTTTACTCAAACTTTCCTCAGATTGATAGCATGACTAGAACTCTATATGCATCTCATGTCAGCTGACAGTAAATCTTATTGGTCTCTGGATTTGTTTCTCACCATAAAATGTAGTAATTATGGTGGAGGAAGGAAAACAGGTGGATGGTGCTAAAGACTAACGAAACAAGCATTTCGGGACTCAAGCAGTAATCTTTAGTGCTTAAAATTATTAAGCTACAGATATTTCAATAAGTGATTAAAGAGACCAGTACTTGTAAAGTCTTATGACATCCACAAAAACTAAACAACCAGATTAGAATAAATTTTCAAATAGGTTTCTGAATAAAATTGTTCGATTATTTATTTTTGCAAAAGGAGGTAAGGAAAGAGAAGAAATGTGCCATGGTATATTTTTATGTATTTAATTATAATCTGCTAGACTGGTTACCTACAGGAACTGCACATGGATAGCTCAGTACATGTGAAAGCTACACTGGAGGGCTCAGTAAAAGACTATGTTATATTCTGAAAATTGAGTTAAAATGCTTGACACTCATGGGTTTCTATCACAATGACTTTAATGCAAACTAAATTTTAAAAATCACCACATTCTCTTTTTGCAAAGAGCTCTCTTTATTGCCTTCATTTCGGACATGTACCAATGTGCTCATAGGGTTTCCGCTTGACATGTTCGCCAAGCCAGGCTACCTAATTTGGCCCCACCCTACTCATATGAGTCTTCAAGAGGAAAATCTGCCAGCCCACAAATGTCCTTTCTACAGAAAACCTCTGTTGACTTCTACCCAGCAACCATCTATATAAACAACCCCTTATATTGATCTTGTAAGTTATGGTAATGCTGCATTAGCATTTATTTCTCTGGATACATATTTAAACAGTAATTTCTTTTAAACTAGTGATTACCTGGTAATGCTGAATCAATCTGAAAAGTGTATTTCTAGGACAGCTTCAGAAAATCTGGTGAAAGTTCCCCTTTTCACAGTGAGCATTTCTCAAAGCCTCAGACTCATGAATGGCTACCTGAGATTTTGAAACAAGGAGAGAAACACAAATAACATTGGAAGAGTCAGAACTGCACTGACTTGAACTGGTTATCAAGTCAGGAGAAGGCATGCAATAGGAAGACACTAAGATGTTTGAGGTGGAGTTGATCTGGACCAAAGAAGTAAGTAAACCTTCAAAAACACAGTTACTATAAGGTTCTCCATTTAATTTAATTGTAAACATGAGGACTCGTAACTATTCTAAGAAATGTGGAAAGAAATGATATCTCATCAAATATTTACTGGGCAATTATTTGGGGGATGTTATTAGTAGGTTGATTAAAAAAACCAGGTATAATTAGTTCTTTAAATGCCAGATTTTTGTATGATTTCAAGAAATATTCTCTCTAAAGTAACAATTCAGCAGTTACCTCAAAACAGACTTACTCAATCGTTCACCAGAATACACACTATTTCTCCCAAGATTTGAAATTGTCAAAGGGTACTTTATCTTTGAAGACAGTTTTTCTTTAAAGGGCCATGTTTAACTGCACCTTTATTTTTACATGGATGTATGCTTACAGATCTCATCATCTTCTATATTTAGAGAGATGAGCTTTCCAAAGGAAGATAGGCAGCCAATGAGGAGGATCCCATTAAAAGAGAGGTGAGTTACTATGGTTACTTTTCAGGAGATTGAGTAACAGTGAACTGGCTGCTCCTAGCCAAATGGACCCTTTCCAGAGCAGGACCTAAAAAGAATGTTGCTCTCCATACGTGTTGATTCAATTAGCCGAAGCTACACTATCCTTTTCGCCTTAACCACAGGTTTTCTTTGGGAGCTCACTGCTTCCAGCGCTCCTAGCTGCACACAGGCAGTAAAGTCAAAGGAAAAACAGGACTGAAAACTTCCAAGCACAAACCTAACAGCGATGGGCAGGGGCATCTGCAGGAACAATCCCAAGATTTAAAGAAGAAAAATCAAATTATATTGTTCGGGACCACCAGCTAGCTACTTTTCAATGGCTGGGGCGGGGTGGGATCCCAGAACACGTCCCGATCCACGCCCTCAAGGAAAGAGTCTTTTCTGACCCTGGGGCGGGCACCTGGCTGGATAAGTTCAGACATACCTTGCAAGCTGGGTCCACTCACCAGGAGACCGGAGCATGCACCTGTTTCATAAAGGCGCGGGGTTAGGTGCTCCCTCCCGCTTTTACGGCGCTGTCACTCTTCAGAAGGGCACTGACGGCGACAGCGACGGCGGTGGCGGCGGCGCGACAGTGGCAGCGGCGGCAACTGCAGCTCGGCGGGCAGCCCTGGCTCCTGCAGGTCCGTCCCTCCAGTCTCTGAAGCGCCTCTCGCTCGGGGTTCGCAACGCGAGGCAGGCGCGCAGCTGTTCTCAGCTCGCATTGGACCAGAGGGAGCAGATGTTATCCGGTTGCTAGGAGCGTTGCTAGGAGGCGATGACGCCCCTCCACAGCTCGGGAGCAACTTTTCTGCAGGTCGGTGCGCTGGTGGGGGCTGCTGGGAGGAAGGTTTAAGAGCAGCAACCAGGAAGGTGGCGAACAAAGAGCCCCAAATGGAGGGTCCTGTGCTCGCCTGAACTGAGGCCTGAAGAGCCGGTTGGGTTGCTGCGGTCGGGTGAACGCCGTGGCTCTGCGTGCCGGGCTTCAGGCCCTGGTCTGCTGGACTGGGCAGGTGATGATGGCCGCGCCTCTTATGTGAGGGTCACTCGCTGTAGGCCCTGGCTGAGTGTCCTGTAGAAGGATCGGGTTTGGGCATGCGAGAGGGTTGGCACTTCCAGCGGCTGAAGAAGCAGCAGGACTCTGTTAGTGCCTCTAGACCCGCTGGGATGCTATTCACCTTGGGGCAGGTCCCTGGCAAGGTGAGAGAGGAAGGGGTGTGCGTGTGTGAGGAGGTGAGGCGCATGGGACAATGAGTAGAGGATCTTCCGCCCTCTGGGACTCTTCTCCCCAGTGTGTTCCTGTTTGTGTCTGCAGGTTTGAACATTTGACAGATTTTGAAGAGGGGAAAAACAACTAATACATGGAAATCAGTCCAGAGTCTAAATCCTTTTGGCACTGTCTGTCGCTGCCTACTGGTATTTTGCCAAAGCTTTCAGAAAAAATGACCCTGTGGTCTGAAGTACTTTATGCAGTTAGAAAGGCTTCATTTTGATCCAGTGGCTAATTAAAACCTCAGGCTAATAGGCAAACTTCTTTAAAATGAAAATATACAAAAGAAAACGTACTTTTCACAAAGGAGACTGGAGAAGGTATGCATGTTTCAGTCATTCACACTTTAGTATAAAGTCGCCCAAAAGCTTGTGCTGTCTCTGTACTGTATCACTCAGGCTATGTTTTTATATTTTATCATTGCTTGTTGTTGTTGTTCAATGGGGTTGTTGTTCTTGGGTGGAGGGGGATGTTGAGAATGCCAGTGTGGGCAAATTTGGGTAGCCAGTGAGCCAAATGAAAGAAAGGAAGATGACAAACATCTCAGGGAAATTTTGCCCAGTGCCATTCTCAGAAAGGAATATCATTGAAGAAGTAGATGCACAACTTCCTATAGGGTCAGGTCAGGGTCTGGAAGGAAGAGGACACCTCTGGGAATCAATTAAAAAGAGAAGTTGCTTTCTTTGGAGCCAGAGCAGAGCTGCTATACAGTGTCAAGTTGACTCCTGCAATGGCAGATTTTCTTCACAGTTGAAGGAGCTACAGAAACTGGCCCTACAAATCTCAGGGACCTCTGCCCCCTCAGGCACCCAGTACCAACTTAATACCTATAATAGAATGTAGAGTTAAGAGTTTGTTGGCCCTAAAATTGAAATACTATAAACTTGTACTAATAATAAACTCAATTTTAGACATCCACTCACAATATATATGTATATCAAATCATTATGTTGTATGCTTTAAATATTTTAGAGTTTTGTCCATTACACCTCTGCAAAGTAGGGCGGGGCGGGGGGGGGAAGTTGGTAACTTAAAATCCATCTGGAAAAAAAATAAATAAGTAGGTCGAAGATCTGATGATTTCATGTCAGCTATAAGGCAATGGCAACCCACTCCAGTACTCTTGCCTGGAAAATCCCATGGACGGAGGAGCCTGGTGGGCTGCAGTCCATGGGGTCGCTAAGAGTTGGACACGACTGAGCGACTTCACTTTCACTTTTCACTTTCATGCATTGGAGAAGGAAATGGCAACCCACTCCAGTGTTCTTGCCTGGAGAATCCCAGGGACGGGAGAGCCTGGTGGGCTGCCGTCTATGGGGTCGCACAGAGTTGGACACGACTGAAGCAACTTAGCAGCAGCATAAGGTAAGAAAGGTGGCTTTGAGACTGGCACACCTCAAATCTGGGCAATGGCCACAGCCAGAATTATACCACTGCTACCTGTTCTTTACGGTGAGTGAAGAAAGGAGCTGATATCTCAGTCAGCCTTGCCTTCTTGACTACCTCATTTCAGAAGGTGCTCTCAGTTGCTGTTCACGGTCCACTTTTTTCAGTTTCCTTGAATGGGGAAGGTTCTCATTGGTCTCAGGTATTTTGTACACGCTGTTTCTCCTTCCTTAATGTGCCTCTCTTTCACCTGGCTTACTCCTACTCAGCCTTCAAGTCTCAGCTTAACTATCACTTCCTCATAACTACTTACTTCTTTAACTACTCACTTCCTGAGTGACTTCCCCTCACAGACTCCCATCAACTAGATTAACCCCCTAATTACGTTCCCGATCTTCCTACTGATCCCACTTCACAACAGTCATCACACCAGGTTTTCAGCTAGTTCCACCTTGTTAACACTGTGTCCCCAGCACCTAGCCCACAGTACTGGCTGCGTTGTGTTAGTTGCTCAGTCGTGTCCGACTCTGTGACCCCATGGGCTATAGCCCACCAGGATCTTCCATCCACGGAATTCTCCAGGCAAGATCACTGGAGTGGATTGCCATCCCCTTCTCCAGCAGTACCTGGTACATCAAAGCTAATTATGATGACATGTATGCATGGTATCACCTAGCCTGGCTTGGGGCTTCTGTTTTCACCTTAGCTGTGTAACTATCGGTTAGTGAACTTACATACAGGTGGCCAATACTTGTTGTCCTTTTTGTTAAGTGAAGGAGAGGAAAAAACCTTATTACACAGAAAACTGTTTTCTGCCCATAACGAACATTGTATTGGTACAGCAACTTCTCTTCCTTCTTAAACCATTTTATAAAGGTCATTCACTCTCTGTACACCTAAAACTAACATAATATTGTAAATCAACTATGTGAAGTGAAATGAAAGTCACTCAGTTGTGTCTGACTCTTTGCGACCCTGTGGAGTATACAGTACATGGGCAGCCTTCCCTTCTCCAGGGGATCTTCCCAACCCAGGAATCAAACCCAGGTCTCCCACATTACAGGCAGATTCTTTACCAATTGAGCTATAAGCCAATATAAAATAACAAATTTTAAAAAGAACACTGCCTATGGCTGAATGTGATTGGAAAAAACAAAACTTGAACTGATTTCCACTAAAAAAAGTCACTGTCTGGATTTTAATGGCATTGGAAAATAACCTAAAATCCTTTATACTCCTAATTCTCTTCCTCCAAAGTAGGTGTGAGTCCTCTGAGCTGAACTGTTTCATTTTTCCTTAAACTCTTTTCCAACCTCAGGTAAAACATAGCCTCCATCATCACATGCTGCATCTCTATGGAGCAAAAGAAAAAAAAAAATCTATTTAGAAGCAGCTAGCTAACTTGACCAACATGGACAGCACTTCTAGTATACATTATTAGAAAAGACCAGGAAACTGCCTTTTTGCTGTCAATATAACTCATCAAATAATTACCAAATTCCTCTTCATCTTGAGGGACCACCTCAAGAAAAATAACAGATGTTCGAAGACACGAAGGAAAGGTCAAGGTAATCTCAAGATCACAGAGTTACTTGGTGGTAAAGTCAGAAATAGAAACAGGTATAAGAGTTTAATCTGTACTAAAACACACAGTGGTATGTCCGCAGATATAATTTTTAAATTCTTTAATTCTTCTGGTAAGTGATTAAAGCAAATCTTTCACTAAACAATTTTGGGTTTAAAAATTAAATCTTAAAATACCATACCACTCACTTGAGAATTCATCTAAATTCTAGTCTTTTCACTATTGAATCTTGTCCCTCCTTGAAACAACCACAGAAATAACACTAATCCTGTCTCCTTATCTATTTGGTGAAAAGAATTAGATGTTTTATTATGTAGTAGAATGCACATTAAAATTCACCAGAGCTCTGAATTGTCACCCAAGGCCTCTTGAGCCATGTCTCTGAATCTCCCTGGCGAGACCCTAGAGAAATTATAAAGAGACTATGAGGTTTACAAGACATATAATGTGATTTGATTCATCCATAAAATGTTACTCAAGATAATTAAGATTTTTTTTAAATTGCTGCAAAAGACTTTAAGAATCACAGTCATGGATGTTGTCGCAATTATTTTAACACTTAAGGATGTTTAAGTCTCTGTTGAAGGAATGTCAGGAGACAGCAATCATTTGTCAAGTTTGGTTCTGCAGATGATTGGCTTTAAAAATATCTTTCCTTGGCAATATTCTGCTTTTGCTCATAATTTTATATATTTTCTTTGGTGTTTTAAAATATCACATAGGTATGCAGTGCACAGACACATGTAGAAATGCTCAACTGCACTCAGTGTGACTGCTCAAACTCTGCCCTGTGACTTTAGAAATGGGACCTCAAATGATCTTCATTTGCAGCCCCCACTTACTACCCTACAGAGTGTTGAAAATGCTCTAAGATGACTAGGGGAACAAGTAGAATTCTTAATTAGCACATAATGTTCTAGTACCACCATAGGTTAGGAAGAACTTCAGCAACCTAAGAAATGAGCTTGTAGTTAGGAAGCTTTCCTTAAATAATCATGGCTGACTCGATAGACGTGAGTCTGGGTGAGCTCCGGGAGTTGGTGATGGACAGGGAGGCCTGGCGTGCTTCGATTCATGGGGTCGCAGAGAGTCGGACACGACTGAGCGACTGAACTGAACTGAACCACAACATTTGAGATGATTTTTCTAAAGAAAAGATAAAAAACTAAGTGTGCTAAATGCTATCTAGAAGATTCTCACTAAATTGATTCATTTTCCTGTATGCACAAATAAATGACAATTCCAAGCCTTCTTAAATGTAAGTGGAGCCAAGTGACTAGTCCTGGTCAGTGGACAGAAGTAGAGATTGCCACCACTTAGCCTGACTCCTTAAAGAGATTTGATTCCCATGCTTTTTCTTCCCCCTCTCTTTGCATGACTGAATAAATAAATATTTCTCTAGAGGCTCTAAGGATTCTGAGATGGGCCTCAATCCCTAAAATGCTAAGATACCAAGCTGTATAGACAAGAACGTCTTAATGAGAAATAAATCTTTATACTACTAACTCGTTGAAAGTTTGGTTTATTATAACACATAGCATTAATCCCCTCAACTAACACAGTATGCAAAATGGTAAAAATAAAATTTCCCTGAAACATCTATAGATTTTTTTCCATTTTCTTTTTTGGTTTGGGGGATGTCAGTGGTGTTTTTACTGCTGTGGAGGTGTCTGTTCATAACAGTTCTGTTCCCTCTACTTCTGGCTTGCTGCATCTGAGCCTTGTAAACTTATCAGAACTGTCTATACATAGAAGGGAGAGGACTCTGGAAGAGGGCCTTTCAGATGAGTAATTCCCCACACATTCCATTTGTACAGGAATGCCTACATTTTTCTCAGAATCCTCCTCAGATGAAATTCAGTTATTTCAGGTGATCTTTATATTTATAGAGCTCCTTGTGCTGTGTGCTAAGTCACTTCAGTCGTGTCCAACACTTTGCAACACTATGGACTATAGCCCAACAGGGTCCTCTGTCCATGGGATTCTCCAGGCAGGAATACTGGAGTGAGTTGCCATGGCCTCCTCTAGATCTTCCGAACCCAGGGATCAAACTCACATCTCTTCTGTCATTGGCAGGCAGGTTCTTTACCCCAAGTGCCACCTGGAAAGTCCACAGAGTTCCTTGAATGTATGCTAAGTTGCTTTAGTTGTGTCTGACTGCCCACCAGCCTTCTCTCACTTACCTAACATTCTTAATTTAAACTCAGCACTTTAGCATTTGAGTCGATATATACTGATATGTATCTGTGTTCCACATAAAAGCCTACCTCACCCTAAAACCAAAATAAATTATATGGGTCATAAATGTAATGCTTATAGTTCTAGTATATCTGTCTGAAGTTGGTATGATTTTGGAGTTAATGTTTTTTGTATATGCTAAAATAAGCAATATCATTCAGGCCCATAAAATTTGCATGTTGATGCTGCAAAACTGTATCTTTTTTAAAGATGCAAAAATTTCACACGTATGCATAGAAGCCATCTGCTTAAACTTTATTGATAAGACCAGTAGCAGCAGTTTTACAAAATTGGAATGATTTTCAGTTTTGAACTAATGTGAGTTCAGTTGCAGCAGACATTTTGTACAAACTGGGGCTAATGCTTCTTCTATGTTTTTGTTTTAAACAAAAAGCAATTAGAATTTATCCTCATGCATTTAAATATCTAATACAGAAATAGTTTTTAGCCTGCATAAAATATGCTTCCAACATCACTGTGAGACTGAACATCTGCCTTAAGGATTATTTGTACATGAAAAACAGTATAATTCTTCCAATCACAAACTTATTCTTTATCACAGGTAAACTATTTTATATTTTCCAACATAGTTTCAAAGGGTATTTCTAATATAAAAGTATTAATCTTGAATTGAGTATCAACATTGAATATTTCACTAGCTTGCCCAGTTAAAACGTAAGATATAACAGTGTAAGAATAGTACATTAAAACATTGTTATGAACTTTTGAACATTACAAAAGGTAGAAAGGTAATCTAGTTAAGCTGAACAGTTAAAAAATTTCCAAACCTTTTCCTAAACACTATTCACTGATAGAATTTAGTAGTTTTAGAAATAGGGTAGGTCATTACATTCTATAGCTGTTTGTTCTGGTAACAGCTAGAAATACATTCATGCTTCTTAAATAGGAGACACCATAAGTCAATAAGTCACATTGTGAGAAATACAAGGACACCTATATGGAATGTTCTTAACATTTTCAGAAGTTTCTAAAATAAAAGTTCAACCTTTTAGGAGAAAAAAATAATTTGTTTTTCTCTTAAACCTCTGTACCACCCAGAGATTGATTCTCTGCTGGAAAATTGAGAAAATATGACAGCAGCTGGATCTGAAAAGGCCCATGAAGCAATGGGAAAGGTGGGGGACAGCTCCTACCTTACAACCAGCAAGTTGTAAGGCCCTGCACAACAATTTACCCAGGTATACCTGCTAGTGACTTAGAAATCTAAAGGAGGACCGGCTTTTATATTACACCATATCATAATAAACTTTCCCACAAGTGAAACCCATGAAACTAATAACCAGAATTCACAACCACCAAAAACTCAGGACAGTCTGGTACATATAAATAACTCATTGAAGTAAACACAGGAAAGAAAAGGTACAGATTTACAATATTAATACATTTCCAGCATCCAGCTGTGAACAGAACAGAAATACAAGACACACTCCCTACTAAGAATAGTGTGTTCCATGTAGGGTAGCACAATCTCCCCAAAATAGTTACATATGTTAAAAATGAATGAATCATTCACATTTTTTCATGCAAGTTCCTCAAGAACACCCATCAAAAGTTGAGATATAAAGGAAAACCAATAAAATATTTTAAAACAACAGAGTTGCACACAGTATGCATATGGTAAAACATAAATGTGTGAATGTGAACAACTGTTTCAGATGCCATATGAAGACCAAAAAAAAATTGAGTCAAATTTATCTTGTACTGTGAATACAAAATATTGCTATGAAATCTTGGATGTACCTTGAAAATATTTCTTTTAATCTTTACTTCCTTCTGAGAGATAATAAATGCTATTTAGGAAGAAAATGATTTTGTGGATGAGGACAGTCATTTGAGAGGAGAGAGATGGAGAAGACTGCTTCAAAAGAAAAAATAATATAGACTGAGGGACCTTTTTTGATGGGGGAAGAATCTTTCCAAATACTGTATTCAAATCCCATTTTGTGGAAAAAAAATGTTATTTAATACTTTCCTTGTTCTTGACCTAAATCAAACCCCTTATGATTATACAGTGGAAGTACCAAATAGATTCTGATAGAATGGCTGAAGAACTATGGACAGAGGTTTGTGACATTGTACAGCAGGCAGTGATAAAACATCTCCAAGAAAAAGAAATTCAAAAAGGCAAAATGGTTGTCGGAAGAGGCCTTACGAATAGCTGAGAAAATGAGAGAAGCTAAAGGCAAAGGAGAAAAGGCAAGATATACCCATCTGAATGCAGAGTTCCAAAGAATATCAAGGAGAGATAAGAAAGCCTTCCTCAGTGATCAATGCAAAGAAATAGAGGAAAATAATAGAATGGGAAAGACTAGAAATCTCTTCAAGAAAATTAGAGATACCAAGGGAACATTTCATGCAAAGATGGGCACAATAAAGGACAGAAATGGTATGGACCTAATAGAAGCAGAAGATATTAAGAAGAGGTGGCAAGAATAAACAGAACTATACAAAAAAACCCTTAATGACCCAGATAACCACGATGATGTGGTCACTCACCTAGAGCCAGATATCCTGGAGTCTAAGTTAAGTGGGCCTTAGGAAGAATCACCAAGAAGACAGCGTATTAAAAAGTAGAGACATTACTTTGCCAACAAAGGTCTGTCTAGTCAAAGTTATAGTTTTCCCAGTAGTCATGTATGGATGTGAGAGTTGGACCATAAAGAAAGCTGAGCACCAAAGAACTGATGTTTTGAACTGTGGCATCAGAGAAGACTCATAAGAGTCTCTTGGACTGCAAGGAGATCCAACTAGTCCATCCTAAAGGAAATTAATCTTGAATATTCATTGGAAGGACTGATGCTGAAACTCCAATACTTTGGCCACCTGATGCAAAGAACTGATCCATTGGAAAAGACCCTGATGCTGGGAAAGATTGAAGGCAGGAGGAGAAGGGACAATAGAGAATGAGATAGTTGGATGGCATCACCGACTCAATGGACATGAGTTTGAGCAAGCTTCAGGAGTAGGTGATGGACAGGGAAGCCTGGCCTGCTGCAGTCCATGGGGTCACAAGTTAGGACATGACTGAATGACTGAACTGAACTTGTTCTTGAGGTTAAAATGTTCTTAAAATAAACAAAAAGGTCTGTGTTCAATTCAAAGCTTGGCAAGCCTACTGAGAAGATATGTTTGTGATTTGTTCTGTGGTCAGGTGTCTGAGCAAAAGAATTAAAACCTAATACCTTATTTTTAACTTCTCAGAGGCAAAATGGCTAAATACCATTCCAACTTTAACTTTTAGTAAAATTACTAACATTCTATGAATATAGCTCAATGATCTAAAAGCATACTTCAATGTAAGTAAGAATTGATTTACCTTAAAAAATAATGAAACATCTCACAGTCTTCACAAACTCTTAATTCTGCAAAGTATTTTTTCATCTGTTACTTTGTCAGACCTATGGCCCTGCACATAGTAGGGACTCAGAGTGTTTGTCATATTAATGAAGGAATGAATGAAATGTATTCTTACAACAACCTGGCAAAAATAAGTAAAATGAGGATTATCCTTCCCATCTGACAGCTGCAAAACCGAAGGCTTACAGAAATTGTGACCTGATAGTCATTTTACAGCTCATTAAAGGAAGACTTGATACCAGAACAGAGGCCTCATTAATTTTAACCTAATCCAATATTCTTTCTACAACCATACCATCTCTGCAATAATGCCTAGTTCCACAGGTTGCTGCAGCTACAAAAGGGCAGTTACTACACGTATAAATGACATCAAAATATTCCCCAGATCTTGATCATCAGTCAGGCTTCTCCCTTCACCCAGTGTGATTATCAGTCTTATCACTCCACCAGCCCTACTTGCTTGGTCAGCCTATGCGTTATCAGAGCAGGCCCTTCCATTCAGCATTCAGAGCTCCTGTATGGTCTGGATGCTTACATACCACTTTCGGCTAATTTGTACAATTGACTATGGCAGGGCATGATCACAAAGCTTCCTTTCTCTTGGCAGCAGTAGAGATGTAAAGACATATAAACTAGTAACAGAAGGTAGTTTTCTGTCGTGAATCAGTAATAATGTAATTAGCACTTTTATCAATGTATATTTAAATCATTGTTCAACAACAAAAATACCACAGTGTCTCTGAATTTAGGGATTACATTCTCAGAGCCTTTGGAATTTTCTCTGATTAGCCTTTGGAACTCCTCTCTCCATTATACTCTAATGGAGTGAGAAAAGGCTTACATATGTTAACATGGATGATAAAACTATGTGCTTTTTTATGAATTGTCTCCTCAAATGTAAAATAAACTCAGTTTCACATAGGTGAAATTGATCCCAGATTGTAAGCTGCTATATTTTATTTGATGAATCATATGAATTAATTCATCTATTATTGGATTCAGATCAGACACATTAACAAAATGTAACATAGCAATTAGAACTGTAAATAAAATTAAATAGATAATAAACAAACTGGCACGTGCAGACAATGGTATATTATTACTCAGCACTAAAAACAAAATGAGCTATCAAAACATGAAAAGACATAGAGGAAACTTAGATCCATGTTACTAAATGAAAGAAGCCAATCTGAAAACACCACACACTGCATAATTCCAACCATATGACATTCTGGGAAAAGCAGAACTATGAAGACAGTAAAAAGATCACTGATTGCCAAGGATTATCAGGGAGGGGTGAATAAGCAAAACTCAAAAGATTTTTAGGTTTGAGAAACATCCAGGAATGAACCCTAACGTGAACTATGGACTTTGGGTGGTAAGGATATGTCGATGTCATTTCATCAGTAGTAAGAGATGCACCCATCCTGGTGTGGAGGGTTGACAGTGGAGGTGGGTGTGCAAGTGTGGGGAGAAGTGAGTGTATAGGAACTCTGCACTTTTGCTCAATTCTGCTGTGAATTTAAAACTGCTAAAAAAAATTAAGTCTATTAGTTTTTAAAAAAAGTAAACAGATCACAAAGACCATCATGTTTTTTACCCAAAATAGAGGTCAAATCTTATTTCAACAGATATTTTTATAGAAATTCCTGTCACAATAAAGTATGCAGATACTAACTTCTTACAAACTTATTAATAGAATCTTCAATAAAATAAAATTTAAAATTCTGGAAAAGACTCTGTTTCGTAATATTAATACTAAAGTTTAATTTACAGCTGCATTATTATGGTGGTATAATAAAAGATTGCATTATATTTGGGGGTAGTTGTAAATTGATAAACATTATCATGTCCACAAGGAAATGTGGCAAAATTAGTAAGCTTTGCTGGAAGGTACCAGCTATAAAGAACTTGACAAACTCTTGAGAGACATGTATTCCTAGAAAGTGAACATATTATGTAGAATAAATTACATGAAAATATTCTTTTAGTGCATATTTTCTTCACCGATCAGAGTTTTTATTGGCAGCTATCTGATATATTTTCCCAAACATATAAGTCTTAGTAAATAAGAGATATGAACTTTTCTATTGTGGACCATCAACTAAGCAACACTAAAAAACTGTCTTCAGTAAGAATTTCTAGGCCACCAAACATTCTGACTTAACTTACATGAATTGAGACATGTTTAGTATTTATCTGAGATAAATTTTTATGATAAGAATTATAAGCAATAAATCCACTGGAAAAATTTCTATTTTGTCTTCTGTTATAAAATTTTAGGCATTAAAAGTTAAATTCACACTGATTTTACATTATTTGAGACTAGAAAACAATTATTGGTTCCTCTGCCAACACCCCCAATGTTGATCTTTATCCATTTAATCGGATGCCCCACCTGTGTCTAATGTGTATAATATCTAAGACAAATTTTCATCAAAAGAAACAGAGGAACATAGGCATCTTTGCTTACACTGTCACCCCTTTATCTGGCAGCCAGTATCTCTAGTGTACTTTTTCAAAAAGTAAAAGGTAGCAATGCCTTTCAACTATTAAATCACTGGGCTTATAAAAACTGTGTCATATATGTTTGCACAGACCTAGCATTCCAGGGTCTAACTTACTGCCTTGCAAAGGGCATTCAATATTCCATTCTAAAAATAAAATATATTAAATAACCAACTTCTATCTCATTTTATAACTCACTTCATTAGTGGAATGGAAGCTGTATTTCCTTCTTCTGAGGCTAAAACATATCTATCTATTTCAAAGAGAAGCATAGACTAACAACCAATGTATTTATTCCTCAAGTAGAGGCAGAGTAATAATTTCCACTTTCCTTAAATCCTCTCCTTTTCAGTGGAAAAATGGAGGTGTGGGAGAAGAGACCATCACAGAAACACAGTAACTCAAAATTAAAGGATAATTGAAGATCTTAGCGTATACCTAGAGTTCTTATCAGAATCTAATAAAATAAATAAGTATTTATAAATGAAAATGATTGAGCTCAAACTGTTTTACTCACCTGCTATTTTTCAGCCCCTAGCCCAGTGTCTGGGATATAACATACCTACTATCTTTTGAATGAATAAATTATGTATAAACTAAAACAACAAAATAGAGCAAGTAGATACTTAAAGGGGAAAATGAAACAAAAGTACTCCAGAAGCATGGTGATTGGAAGACAGCCTTCTCACAATCTTTAAAGTGGAACTGGGAACTCTGTCACCTGAAGGCATGATGTAAAAACTCCCATGGAGACACCTGAAGGCAGCATTAGTGAGCTATGGAGAGCTGGAAGCATGGTTTTATTCTAGTGTCCTAGGCTTCCATGCCTGCCTCTGAGTTTGTTCTCTAAACCTCAAGCTGTTTTATCAGGTCCACAGTGGCTATAAATATAGCTGATTATTGTCTGTGTGTCTAGGATACTGCTTCATAACCCTAGGGAAACAAAAACAGTCAAAGCACCCCAGGAGAGGAAACTCACCTGGAGCCTGCAAGCATCCTCAAAGTAACCTAAACAAAGCCTGAGCAGGAACTCCCTGGAGAAAGCCTTCTATGATACAGAAAAAAATCAATGTGGAAAAATGTCCAAAGGGGAAGAGGGCAGACCTGGAGTGTTGTTATTGTTGATCCCGTTTGCAGGTTCTGTGTACAATATCAGGCTCAGGAGGAACTTCAGAAAGACTGTCTTTCTGGGTGCCCTGCTGTTCTCCTTTAGTCAGAACCCACCACTAATGCAGATGTTTCTATTTCAAAAGACTTCCAAAAGTGATGATTCTGTGATCTCTCCAATGTGACCAAGGCCTGCTCCAAGTCTGAGACTTCCCACATGTTTCTTCCAATAAATTGAATAGATACATGTCACCTCTTTCCAATAACTCAAAGCAAGGAACTTGACTTCTGTGGTACATAATGAGACTAACTGAACAACTCCATGCTGCTAAGCACTGTTATTTATATTGTGACTAATTGCGTCAAAGTGTAGTCACGGCACTCATAAAAGATTTTAAGTCTTGTGTTATCCCAAAGAGCATGGTGCCATAGACAAGGAAATCCAAAGAATACATTATGAATTAGCACAAAACCCCCTTCATGCCATTCTCCTTACAGCTCAGTTAAACTCTCTTGACTTAAAGCTCTGACTCTGTCCACATGTCAAGAAGAGAGGGGATGACTGGTCCTCTTGGTAAGCACTCTTTACATCCTGGATAACTATTCCTAGAAATCACGCCTCAGCCTTCTCAATACTCAGCCAACCCCTTTACCTTCCCTACATGCTGAATTACTCCCAACTAAAACCCTTAAGCTAAGGAATTCTCCAATCTCTTCATGTTTCTCCTTAACTGAGAATAGTAGGACGTGAGTCAACACTTTAGCAACTTCGGAAATGTGGTCTCACACGTCCTCATCTCAGAAGCCTGTTCAGTTTAAATCCACTAGTATGCACGACTGGTTCATGGCACCTGGTTGCGCTCAATATGCGGACTGAATGTCCACAAAGGCTCTTCTAAGTTCTTTGGAAACTCTTTACTGGAGGACAACAGAACACATTTTCTGTTATATCAACAAGGCACTCTTGAAAACCACTTAAAAAGGACTTAATTTCAACCCTGATAAAATTCCTTTCTTTATGGTCTCTGAAGGGAAACAGAGATAAATCATTGGTCCTGACTATTACCTTCCAGTCAAACAGCTAAATGTAAACAGCTGCATCATTAGATCACCAAAAAAAAAAAAAAAAGTACCTATAAGGATATAAAAAAAGCTGAGTGCCGAATAATTGATGCTTTTGAACTGTGGTGTTAGAAAAGACCCTTGAGAGTCCCTTGGACTGAAAGGAGATCCAATCAGTCCATCCTAAAGGAGATCAGTCCTGGGTGTTCTTTGGAAGGACTGATGTTGAAGCTGAAACTCCAATACTTTGGCCACATGATGCAAAGAGCTGACTCATTTGAAAAGACCCTGATGCTGGGAAAGATTGAGGGCTGGAGGAGAGGGGACAACAGAGGATGAGATGGTTAGATGGCATCACCGACTCAACAGACATAAGTTTAGGTAAACTCTGGGAGTTGGTGATGGACAGGGAGGCCTAGCATGCTGCAGTTCATGGGGTCACAAAGAGTCGGACATGACTGAGCAACTGAACTGAACTGAACTGAACTGAAGGATATAATATGGATATAAGAGCTCCCAAAAAGAATGTTTTCCATTTTGAAAAGGGTGTCAGTAGTGTTAGTTGCTCAGTCACGTCCAACTCTTTGTGACCCCATGGACTATAGCCGCCAGGCTCTTCTGTCCATGGAATTCTCCAGACAAGAATACTGGAGTGAGTTGCCATTCCCTTCTCCAGGGGATCTTCCCCACCCAGGGAATGAACCCAGGTATCCTACATTGCAGGCAGATACTTTACCATCTGAGCCACCAGAGAAGCCAAAGCGTGTCAGTATGTGTGTTAGTTGCTCAGTCATGTCTGACTCTTTGCAATCCCGTGGACTGTAGCCTGCCAGGCTCCTCTATAGTGCCACACTATTTATTTTACTTTTCAGATCAAAGCTGAAATAGGTACTCAAGTTGCCACCTTTACCAACTCCTTTGATAGGAACAAGGTGCTCTGTCCACATATGAGCAGTGGATAAGAGCTGGGTGTGAGGAGAGGTCTTGAGTGTGATTTATCAAGATGTACATACAAGCACCAGAGTGGATAAACTGGCCATCATACAATTATAAATTGGATTTGGTCATTATACATCATTTAGGGATTTATTAAGACTTAATTTCTTCCACACACTAGGCTTATCATGGTTGAGGTTGTCCCAAATGCAGACTAGCTTCGTGCAGTGTTACTAGTATAGCGGTGAACATAGCTGCCTTCCAGACTAGCTTCACCTCCCTACCCTTTTTAAAGTATCTGCAAATTGTTCTCACTACTTTTCTAGCATTACTATTACTTTCACTAGAAAGAGAAACAAATCTTAAATGCATTTTTAAACATGATCATGAGAAGGGAACATTGAATGGTTGGTATATGCCCATCTCTATATTGTTATTTCATTATCAAAAAAAAAAGACCTTTCGAGGTAGGTATTATTTCCATCTTCCAGTTGAATAAGCAGGGTCACAGTCTGGCTAAGCAATTACCTTAGGGCCACACAGTAGGCAGAGTTTATTTAAAACCAGACTAGGGCCACAGCCTGTGCCAACTTCTCTGAATTGTTTAGACTAATTTCATTCACCCCATCTTTCTTTTCTAGAATTCCACAAGTTGTGAAAAATGACAGTTAATCTAAAATGGCTTTTCATTTATATTAGTTTATTTTTCTTGCATATATGCAATAGATGCTGATGGTATCTAGCATATTTATCCTTTAATTCTTCCATACTCATGCTATATAATTTGTTTCTTTTATAACTTTTTCTAGCTTTTCTTTTTGGAATGAACAATTTCTAATACAATAAAAATACTTTGGCCATTTCAGGATTATCTATCATTTGTTTTCCCTGTGGATCAAACAGAATGGAATGGTCTTTAGCCACAGTTTATGCAAAGGTTAGAGGAGAGGTCACATGTAATTTCTACTCCGTTTCTTCATCATTAAAGGACATGATGCTTGCTTTTGGTTTTATGTCATCTACAAATAATCCTTTCACATTCACTTTTCTGATCTTCATGTCTGAATACTAGCCCTCTGCTGCAAATGGATAACCAGGCTTTTGAGAAACCCTTAGTTCCACGGTCCTTGCTAAACCATCAATTTAATCAATGCAATGGCTATCAGAGAAGCATTTTCACTTAACCTGACGGGAGTTCCAACTTAAATAACGCATTACTTGAAAGGAAAGAGTTTTGGTTGTCAGATAAGACCATGTGGTACAACCAGGATGCAAAACATAGAGACTGAGAGGTGTTAACAATCTGTCAAATATTGTGAGTGCTACATGTCACAAAGGCAGAGGCTGTGTTTCAGGCTGTAGCACCCTGGAGAATACCAACGTTTGAGGTCAATCTGTTACTGTCATGAAAGTTGATGCAGAGTGAACAGTGCCTATAGTGAGCAACAACATAGCACCATGCTTTCTTTTTCTCTTCTCATCTCCCATCATGGCGAGGATTCTTTCTCCAACTTTGTACAGGTGGAATATCAAGTCTATTACATCCAAAGATGGTACAAGCTCTTTTTCTATTAAGAGAGATAAGACTTCCCCCTTCACAGTTATGCAACAGCAGCAAAAAGAGGGTCCAAAACAACTGTGTATCACACTGGGAGCCAGTGAAGGAGAGAAGTGAGAGCAGGTGCTCGGCTGCTTGGTGAATGGCCCATTTAAAAATTCAACAATAGTCAAAGGGGTGCAGGGAACACAAGAGCACCTCCGTGACTGGGGAAACGGGCACTTCCCAATTCAGTGTTAACTCATGCCCTGAAAGAGGGCATGCTGTAAATCACATTTCCATAAACCTCCTGCATCATTTACCTTCCAAAATAATATTTTATAAGCATTCTCATAGAAAGAACTACTCAAACAACAAATTCTAGTACTTCTTCAGCTTCATATGTCACTATGAGATATTGATTATTAGCTAGATAAAATAGGCAAAGCAGCTTTAACATGGCAGAACCAACAAATTATCTTTCATAACTCTTTTGAAAAGCAAATGTAGATAT
This sequence comes from Bos taurus, assembly GCF_002263795.3. Lineage (NCBI taxonomy): Eukaryota > Metazoa > Chordata > Mammalia > Artiodactyla > Bovidae > Bos > Bos taurus. Next base: position 74,233,323 of record NC_037337.1, on the reverse strand, counting down.
AAAAGCTCGAGTGAAAAACACGTTAAGTGCATTGTGTCTAGACTCTGCCAAGAAAACAAGGAAATTTAAGTGCACAAAATGAAGATTTTACTAAACCAGAATTTAAATCAATGTAAAAAAATTCAGCCTCATATTTTAATGTGTCTTGTCATTAGCATTTTATATTTATACAAGCTTTAGGGTGAATGTGGCTGGATATTCAAGATGTACATGCATCCTACATGGTGAATAGCACCAACATAGTAAAATTATATAAGTGAAAAATGCTTTTCAGGCAGCCCTCCCTTCAAATTTCGGTAAACTCTACCATAAGCAGACTATGAGAGAAAAGATCAAGCACGCAAGGATATTTTCACTGTATCAGAAGAAAACCTTAGAAATGGTGGGTCAAGGCAGCAGAAAATGAAGTATAGGTGATTATTGGGTACCGTAAGACTAAGGATGCGGCAAACATAGAGCAGGAAAATATGAGGAGGAAAAATCCAGGCCCGTCTGTACAATACATGCAGATTTTTTTCAAATGTAAATTTTAAAGTGAATGCTGCTTTTATGTCACTGGATAAAGGAAAGCATAACAAGGCTGCTCTGCTTCCCCTTAAGCACAAGCGCATAAAGAGAGTAAGGGATGTGAAAAGCCAATTCTTTGTGCCACTACTTAATCAATTGCACTCAGTTCTACTCAATGACACAGCCACACTGCAAAGACCACTCAGCAGTTAATGGATATGATGTTGGAAAAGCACTTTGAGGTCTTCCAAAGCAAGGTAGGGCGAAAACCCAGTGGAACATGGTTTTACTACTTATTCACAGTAACTGAGCAGCATTATGTACAGAACTCCCGTGACCTGAAAAGAAAGGAAGATATTCATTTATTCTTCTAATTCTGATTATTCCATAGGAAATCACTTCTTTCATAAGCTTGAAATTGGAGTCGAGTTATCCTGTGTCCTAGTCTGGGCTTGTCAGGATAACCATTACAGGCTGTAAGGAATAAATATGTGCTTCAAGTGCTACAGCCTACGTTTACAATCTGTCAAATGCAGAGCTGAGGAGGAGTTATGTGTTTTTAACTGTATACATCCATCACTAGCTATCATCCTTCCCACAGACAGTGAAAAGTCAACAATGAAACATAAAAGCTAAAAATAAGTGACAGCAATTGCTCAGAAGAGCTGCACATGGGGCTCAGTGTTACACATACACACACTCCTTCCTTTTTCATGACTGCCAATTTAAAGGAATTGAAATTAAGGGCTCAGACCTAAGAAAATAAACATGCAGTGCACAATAATGTAAAAGTCAGTCAGAAGTAAAATTTCATGCTCATAAACACATGATCAGTGTTCTAAATGGTATGTGACCAGAATGCAAGTAGTGGCTAATACATGTTGCTGCAAATACCATGAAAAATGAAAATTATAGGCACTTCAAATGCTCAAAGAAGAATCAGTGTCATTCCTCACAAACTGAAAATATTCTTCATTCATGTTATAACATATTCGTTTCTAAGTATCAATCAAATCAACATTTATTAAAGACCTATTGTATGCAATGCACTATGCTTTGATGGTCAAAAATATTGCATTAAAAATATGGTTTACATGCAAGTACACAATCCAAATATATGTATGAGTGAGTATATTGTATTGAATATAGAAAAAGTGTCATCTAGGAGACCACTAGATTCAGAAAAACCAATACACCCATGACTTAAATAGGTTTTTTTGGTTTTCTTCTCAATCTATAAGAATTTGTCAGGTAAGAAAAACAGCATAAAAACCTTGAAAGTTTTAACTTTGAAATCTTACATGCTCAAAGGAGACAAGTTGTCTTGTAACAGCAGTTTTCTAATTCTTTTTCAGATTCAAAATGGTTCACCTAACCAAATCTCATAGGAAACCACAATATATAAGATAAAAAGAGCTATTTAATTCATACAAATTTGCTTTATAAGTGCAAGTTTATAACATTTATTTGTTAGTCAAATAAATGAAGGTTTTTTTTTTAATAAAGAGAAAAATGTGAAATGGGGAATTATGGATGAGAGCTACATTCTTTTATGAGACTTGGGGTCAGATTTACTTCTGTATTTTGGAGTGTTTTGCACCATATTAAGGAAATTCTGATTCCTACACAAAAGTGGTTTACAAATTGTAACTTTTAACAGCACTCTTACTGTTAAATCTCAGGGAACAGAGGCAGCCAGAGAAGCTTCATTCCAGAGCCTGACCCAAAACTCAATAACCTACTAACACAAATTAATTTATCATCATTCATCTTAACCATGATGATATTTCCCATAAAGTATACTCGACAGTACACATCTGGGCTTTTTTAAAATTATAGTATTTAAATCTAAATCAAACCTTTAAGAAACTCAAAGATCCTCCCACCCTCACAAGGTCTTAGGGGTTAGTAAAATTCAATCCCTTCTTACAGCCTGTCTGTAAAAAGCCTGCCAGCAAGCACTGAGTTGGTATCAGTAATCGAAACACGTATCACCAGGATGGGTACAGCCCACAAACACCTCTTGACAAACCTAGGATTCGAGCAGTGTGTGCCACCTGCAGACCTGCTGCCCTTTGGTCTCCTTCATTTCCTCCCAGTGGTCTCGCTCCTCCTCTCCACTGTTGTTTTGACCCAAAGCAATCCAACCAATCATCTCTTTACGCTTCATGGTACGCCTGTTATACACGGAAATCATCAGTGTGACATCAGACAGCTGAAAGAGGGCCACCTGGAAAACAAAGGTCTCCTTATAGACGGGATTGGGCTGCCCACGGCGGATTGACGTCTTGCAGCGAGACATCTCTTGACCCACAGAATTGAAGAGAAAGAGCTTTCCGTATGTATCTAGGAAAAAAACAGTGGAAATGAGAAGACATCAGTGCCTTCTGTTTTGCTAGTTTAATTGCAATATCTACACGGCAGTACATTTTTCCTTTTTAACATACTGAGCAGCATCTTTAGGCCTGGAACTTGCTGTTGGACTAACACATGGGCTTCTCTGGTGACTCAGTCAGTAAAGAATATACCTGCAATGCAGGAGACCTGGGTTCGATCCCGGAGTTGGGAAGATCCCCTGGAGAAGGGAATGGCAACCCACTCAAGTATTCTTGCCTGGAGAATTCCATGGACAGAGGAACCTGGTGGGCTACAGTCTCTGGGGTCGCAAAGAGACATGACTGAGAGACTATCACACAACACACACCTTACATGAACTCTTCAGGAAAGGGATGATTACCTTTAATGCTTAATGTTGCATGTGGCCCACCATGGGGTACCATGCTGATGCTCATCGGAAGGAACACATGTGCAGGGGTGTGTACGTGCGAAGGCATGTGTGCAGTGGTATTTGTGGACATGCACATTCTTCATCCATATTTTATTTATGTAACAATATATATACATTTTGCTCTACGTGTTTTTCTTTTCATTGTCCAAGTACTATTTATGCCTAAAAACTCTCTTCTCATTCTCTACATATTCTTTGGACCATCTCATATACCTACCTGATCTGTATCTGTGGCCTAGACTTCCCTTCCAAGCTCAAAATCCAATGGAATACCACATTGTTTCTTGTAAAATCCCATCTCACAAATACCATGTCTCCCTTTTAAAAACTAGCTGCTTTAGTGTCCCCCAACTCTGTGAATGTAGCATCATCTGCTCAAGTCCCAAACCAGAACTCAGGACTGCATTTTTTTTTTTAAGTTTTAATTTAATTTAATTTTTTTCTTTTTTTAAATTTTATTTTCTTTTTTAACTTTATGCATTTTTGACAAGACTGGCTTCCTTACCCCTAGTCCAGCTGATCAATCACTAAGTTCTGTTGATTCTGCCTCCACAATAGCTCCCAAATCCACCCACTCTCTTCCCTCCCAATGCTGCTGAACTCCTGATGTATACTGTCAGCTCAGGTCACCAACCTCTCCCACTTGCATTACTGCATGTTTCTTTGCTGATGTCCAGTCACTGGATTGACAAATCCCATAGTCAAAGGTCTGTATAGTCAAAGCTATGGATTTTCAAGTAGTCATGTATGAATGTGAGAGTTGGACCATAAAGTCCTGAATATTCATTGGAAGGACTGATGCTGAAGCTGAAGCTCCAGTACTTTGGCCACCTGATGCAAAGAGCTGACTCATTAGAAAAGACCCTGATGCTGGGAAAGACTGAAGGCAGAAGGAAAAGGGGACAACAGAGGACAAGATGGTTGGATTTGGCATCACAGACTCAGTGGATATGAGTTTGAGTAAGCTCCAGAAGATGGCAAAGGACAGGGAAGGCTGGCGTGCTGCAGTCCATGGGGTCGCAGAGTTGGACACAACTGAGCAACTGGACAACAATAATAGTCAGAGGGGTCTTTATAAAGTACAGATCTGGTTGTATCACTCTCACTAATAAACAAAGACTAAACCTTCAATACATCCCTCTAGTCTCAGGATAAAAAACTAAATTTCTCAGCATAGACTACACACCCTGACCCTTTTATCTTCCAGTTTCATTGTGCATCTCAATTGCCTTTATACGCTACATCCCCACTCCACTGAACTACCTTCATCCCCCCAACCCATCCTGCTTCTCTTTCTCTTTCACCTCTACGTAAGTTATACATGCCCTCACATCCCAAATGATACCCACCTTTCAGTTCAGTTCAGTCACTCAGTCATGTCCAACTGTTTGCGACCCCATGGACTGTAGCATGCCAGGCCTCCCTGTCCATCACCAACTCCAGGAGTTTACTCAAACTCATGTCCATTGAGTCAGTAATGCCATCCAACCACCTCATCCACTGTCGTTCATTAGTTTGATTTAGATGTCACTTTATCTGAGAATCTTGGATGACCACTTTCCCCCATGCTGACCATCTGCAGGCTCCATCAAAATATAATTTTACCTCTCTCAGCACTCATTACCCAGTATTTCCATTGCCTGTTTACTTGCTGTAAAACTGTCAGTTCTCAGATGGGAGAAAGGGAGATTTCCCTGTTAACCATTGTACCCCATGCCTGGTATAATGCCTAACATGTGATAGACACTCAATAAATATTAAATATTTTATAATGAATGTTTGTGACCATCCAGGAGGCTCAACTTTCTGTTTTCTTTTGGACTTAAGTTTTCAAATTTGCAAAATGGAGCTAAATCCCTCATTTTATAACCCCTGCACTAGAATGCCATCAGATGGTAACTAGCATCATAGGTTTAGTCATTTATAGAAAGTAAGTACTAACATAATCTACTACTTTTGCTAAAATTCCTGAATGGATAATTATAAAAAATTATATCTTAAGACAATTCTATTTTTACTAAAATCACGTAATGTATCAATATCTTGACTTTCTCTTAACTACAGCTTTTGCCACTAATTTATATGTGTTTTATCCTTTAAAAAAAAATCAACATTTTGGTGTTTCCCAAATTTTATCATTTTGTACATTGTGTTCAATGTGGGCTAAATGCCGATTAGTGTTTACTGCTCACTTCCCCACCTAACAACCAGTCAAACTTTTTAAAGTGTAAACCCAGATCCCTGTAATTTATCGTTCTCTACAAAGGCATTGTAAGATAGGAAACAAATCACAACCTGCAGTTTTCTTTCTATGTTGATCTTTTTCTATTCCGGTTTGATGTGTTATTTTATGCACTTATCTGCTGAGAAACACAAGGTGTGAAATTGCACTTCAGGTGTGAAAACACTTTTCTGTCTCAGAAAAAGGGCTCTCCACTCTTCAAACTGCTCTATGGAAAAAGCTGTCAGCAAACTGACAATAAGGGAGTGAACTTGTGTTTCTGCAGCTGTACAGCTACACAGTTCCTGGAGGAAAAGTTCAATCCAGTCACCAAACTGATCTGGCAATTCTTCTGCCAGTTATGGCAGTGGGAATTGAATTAATCTTGCAAACAAAGACTTGCTCATTTCACAAAGAGAGCAATTTCCAGCTTTCTCCTGGTCAGAAGATTATTTTCTAATTATGAGAAAGGCTATTTAAAATAAGCCAGAAAGAAAAATACCAATACAGTATACTAACGCATATATATGGAATTTAGAAAGATGGTAACGATAACCCTGTATGTGAGACAGCAAAAGAGACACAGATGTACAGAACAGTCTTTTGGACCCTGTGGGAGAGGGAGAGGGTGGGATGATTTGGGAGAATGGCATTGAAACATGTATAATATCATATATGAAACAAATTGCCAGTCCAGGTTCGATGCATGAGACAGGATGCTTGGGGCTGGTGCACTGGGATGACCCAGAGGGATGGGATGGGGAGGGAGGTGGGAGGGGGGTTCAGGATGGGGAACACGTGTATACCTGTGGCGGATTCATGTTGATGTATGGCAAAACCAATACAATATTGTAAAGTAATTAACCTCCGATTAAAATAAATAAATTTATATTTTTAAAAAAGGCTATTTACAACCAAACCACCATCACTGAAGCTGAATTGTACATGTATGACAAGAGGGGGGAATAATAAAAGTATAAACAATCCAGTCTGAGGACATCTGACCAGAAGAAGAGAAATGCCATGCCAACTGTTCCAGCTCAAAATTATTGACAATAATTGTATGCTTACATTTAGCTATCCAGGGCTATGACCAGAACATTCTGCTTGTGAGGAATAGTGAGGAGTAAGGTTGGAGTCTTTGGGGGTTCAGTGAGCATCAGTCAGAATGGAAGAGAAAAGGTCAAGTAAATACGCAATTTTACTGAGCTGTTTTAATTCTTTGGGATTGATAGTGTAATACTTGCTGTAGAGCACCACCAAGCAGTATTTTATCTTCTGTTGATGATTCAGATGCCTCTCAGCGTCTCTAGCAACATAAAGCCATCATCAACAGGCTGAATGGGTCACAATCCCCTGGTAGTTCTGGATGCTGTCCTTCTGACTCAGCCCATCAACTGTGTTATGGGTCACTCACTTTCTCCACAAAGAAGACACCACATGAACCAAAAAAAATTATAACAGCAAAATATTTCCAATTTATCATGGCACAAACCTATGTCATTTGGGATTCAGGAGTCATCTTTTCAAAGAAACAATGCAATACCACAAAAGTAGTTACATAGGTCATACAGAACAGCTGCCCCACAGCAGCATGATGGTCTGCCATTTGTAACAGACTTAGCCTTGGGGTGGGGGCGGGGCACTATGATTCTCTGGGCAAAGGAAAGGAATTTGGTCATTTAACTTCTCCTTAGCTTCTAATGTATTCATAATTATTACACATCTTCAATATACATAAGAGAGAATAATATTAATACTACCCATACTTAAGTACCAATCATGGATGCATGCTTAGTCGCTTTTAGTCATGTCCAACTCTTTGCGACCCTGTGGACTATGGCCTGCCAGGCTCCTCGGTCCATGGGATTCTCCAGGCAAGAATACTGGAGTGGGTTGCCATGCCCTCCTCTGGGGGATCTTCCTGACCCAGGAATTGAATCTGCATCTCTTACTTCTCCTGCATTGGCAGGTGGGGTCTTTACCACTAGCACCACCTGGGAAGCCCCATTTGATATTTAGCATTTTTCGTATTTACTATTGACCTTTCTGGAGAAGGCAATGGCACCCCACTCTAGTACTCTTGCCTGGAAAATCCATGGATGGAGGAGCCTGTTAGGCTACAGTCCATGGGGTCGCTAAGAGTGGGACACGACTGAGCGACTTCACTTTCACTTTCCACTTTCATGCACTGGAGAAGGAAATGGCAACCCATTCCAGTGTTCTTGCCTGAAGAATCCCAGGGACAGGGGAGCCTGGTGGGCTGCTGTCTGTGGGGTCCCACAGAGTCGGACACAACTGAAGCGACTTAGCAGCAGCAGCAGCAGTGTTCTAGTATATTAATAAACCACAAGTAGCTTATTCATTATTTTAATTAATGGACATTTGTTTTTAATAACAAAGAATTGAAAAGATTTCAGTGAACACTTTGGTATTTTATATCATACCAACACTTAAGAATTTCTGTAATACATCCCTATGAGTGGATTATTGATTCTTTATAAATTCCAGAGACAAAATCTTGTTACTTTTATTGTTAATACCTTCTCCATGCCTGTGATTTATCCTTTTGCTTTGTGTATAGTAACTTTCGCAGTTTAAATGCTTTACATTCTGTGGAGTCGGTCAGATTTATCAATGTTTTCCTTTTCAGTCGGCACATTAAAAAATTATTTAAGAAATCCTATCCAAACTCAATGGTCTTCCACATTCCTTCTATGAGTCTTAAGAATTTATTTTTCAATCTGATCTTTAATCCACCTAAGATTGATTTTTATATGTGGCATGAGGTAGGGATCTAATTATTTTCCCAAATCAGAAGCATTATACATTAAATAGCCCATTATCTCCCAGTTGACTTGTAATATAATGTTGATCAGATACCAAGCATCTAGCTTTGGTGTCCTTCCCTTAACTTGATATTTATTATCGTCCTTTTAGAATATGTCTTGATATCTGTTAGGAAGAATCCTTATATCATCTTTTTAAAAATTTAGTTATTCCCATCTCTTTCTTTAACTGGCTCTTGCATATGAATTTGAGAATCAGTTAGTCAAGTCCTTTTAAAAAAAAAACCTGTGGGGATTTTGATTGGGATTGCACCAGATATATAAATTCGAGGAAAGCTATTATTTTCACAATATAGATTATTCTAACCAATAAACATGTTCATCTATCTATTTAGTTTTATTTTGTGTATTTCAAAAAGTGTTGCGATTTTTAAATAATTTTCTTACTCATCTTTTATTAATGCTATCTTTTGGTACCATAGCTACTGTTACTTTTGTATATATTAATGTGTTAAAACTCTACTTTCTATCTGTCCTTGATGTATTAGAAAACAAGTTTGTATTAAAATATGTTATTAGTTCAAATTTATAGGTTTTCTTGCATTTTTAATGCAGACAATCGTATTTTCTATAAAGAATGGCAGTTTTGTTTCCTCTTCTCTAGCTTTAAATTTTTATTTCTTTTTCTTATTCTACTAAACTGCCTTGAGTTTCCAGTTTAATGCTGAGTGTGAGTGATTCCAATGGGAATCCTTATTTCTTTCTTGATGGATTTCAATATTAAGAATGATAGCTAATGTCTATTTTCTTAAAATGCTCACCACCAGGATTAAGTATGTTCCCTTCCTTATTCCCTGGTGTCTCAGATGGTAAAGAATCTGCCTCCAATGCAAGAGACCTGGGTTTGATCCCTGGGTTGGGAAGATTCCCTGGAGGAGGGAATGGCTACCCACACCAGTATTCTTGCCTGGAGAATTACATGGACATACAGTCCATGGGGTTGCAAAGAGTTGGACATGACAGCGACTAACACTTCTCTACCACATGCTAGTTGTTGACATTTAATACCATTTCTGCCTTTCTAAGCTCTTTTCTTTACCAAACTTAAAATTACATTCCCCTGAATCTCTTGCCAGTAGGATCCCAGTTAGATTTCACTAGTGAAAGTGAACTGTATGAGAATGGAAAGCAAAAGGAAAGGGGAGCCACAATCCTTTCAGGCCACAAACCAGTTGCAGGCATGTGGACAGGAATTAGCAAGCAAATGGCAAAGCAGGGTGTTCACCCATGGCATTCAAAGATCCTTATGAGAACCAATCCTTTCACGTGCACAGCTCAGACTGTACCCGTACCTTTCCTGTGATGCCTGTACTTCTGGATTTCCTGGAGAAAGCCTTCCTGACCTTTACTGACCAGACTTCCCATGCTTGAAGCCTATAAGAAACAACTTCTGATTCAAAATATAGCTAGAGTATTTTGTATTTTCCTGACAAAAGTGTGACAAAGTAATCAGTAACCTGAACTGGAATGCAACTAAAATAAAAATACAAGACCACTGGCCTAGAAGTTGGGTGCCAGGGAATGGAGAAACTCCTATCAGAGGCTAGGATAGTGGAGATCCATCATTCACATTAAGTGATGGTAAACTGTCATCTGCTATCACTTGGAAGGAAGCAAATATGCTTAATATTTGTAGTTATAAGGGAAAAAATTGAAAAACAGAATGTTAGAAGTGGGTATTCACTACTACTGGCTTCATCTAGAGGCTGGGGAGAGGTGAAAAGTAACCTTGGGAAAGATGAAGGTGCAGGGAAAGAGAAAGAGAATCCTGAAATTCAGACATTTCTGTGATTGGAAAAGTCCCTTGCTTCCAGATCTCCAAACAGTAAGAGATCATTTTTTGGGGGGGATGGGGGTGGGGTGGGGCAGAGACTCTGAGATTTATTTTTTTTAATTTATTTATTTTAATTAGAGGCTAATTACTTTACAATATTGTATTGGGGAGGGAGGTGGGAGAGATAAATTTTTAAAGGCTTCAAGCAACAAAGGCTCAATAAACCTTCTTGAGTGAATAATGTGATAATGACGGGTTAAGTATCAAATTAAGGATGAAGGCTTCACACCAGATTTGAGGTAACTGAGCCATGTGACTGGCTTCTGAATATAGAATATTAGAAGTAATACATTACCTTCAATCACAGCTGAAGTCAGTCATTCCCCCTGTCTCTTCCCCTTTCATGACAACAAGGCTGGTCACATTTTGAATATATTATCACCTCATTAAATAGAAAGAATCTGTATCCCTTACTTACAGCTTACAGGAGCATTGCCTGCCTTACTTTGGATTGTGATGAAAGGGAGAAATAAACCTTTGCTGTATTAAGCCATGAACTCTGCAGCATTTGTTATTGCACCATAACTTTGCCTATACTGATACATCTTCTATTATTCATCTGCTATGAATTATTTTTGCCAATAAAGCATAGTGTATTTCATCAAGAGCTTCTTTTGTAACTATTGACATGATCAAGTTTTCCCATAAATCAGTTGGTATAGTGAGCTATTAAATACATTAGATTTCCCTAATGTTAAGTCATTCTTGCATTCCAGAACTAAGCCCAATTTATTGGTAATTAGTGTTTCTTTTTCTTAAACATTATGAGGCTAGGTGGACACCCAATATAAGATGTAGTAGAAGTGAGAGGATGTGAGGAGAGAGAGAGAGGGAGAGATTGGGAGGAAGAGAAATATTAACCTAATGCTATATCTATCATTTTCAAAGCAGTTTTAGTCCCTTGACATTTATTATTATCACCAAAATATTTTGATTTATTTTTATTGATTTTGTTTATGCCATCTATTCTGCATTTTCTAGGCTTTTAAATATCTCTGCTTTCTATGGGATTAACTGAATTTTCTTTATTCTAATTTAGTCTCTCCACTGAGTTAAAAGTTGGATTAAAATTTTAACATGCACCCTTGATTTAATGTCCAAAATGAATCAATACCTCTACCTTTTTTCTGTGGCTCAGCTGGCAAAGAATCCGCCTGCAATGCAGGAGACCTGGGTTCGATCCCTGGGCTGGGAAGCTCCCCTGGAGAAGGGAATGGCTACCCACTCCAGTATTCTGGCCTGGAGAATGCCATGGACTTTATAGTCCATGGGGTCACAAAGCGTCAGACATGACTGAGTGACTTTCGCTTTCACCCTCTTTCTAAGTAGCATAAGTGCCTTAGAATTCTTTGATTTCGGTCTCCCCTTCACATCTTTCATACTATTCCTGCTAGGAATTTCAGTTCCACATTATTGCTGTAGTCCCAATATCAGGCACGTTTCCCACTTTTGCTGTTTCTGCTTTACGCAGTCTGCACATGCTCACATTTACCTACGTGTTGATCTTTTTGTTCCTGCTGTTCATTCCCTTTCTTGCACTTCACTCCTTTCAGGTTCAATTTCTTTCTCCCTGAAATCACACCAGTTAGTAGTTCTTCCAGTGATAAACCCTTTCAAGCTTTGTAAAAGAAAGAAAGATCTTTATTCTTCTGTCACTTGAAAAGCATAATAAGTGGAGAGTGTTTTTCTCCCCAGCCTGTGACAATACTCTCCCCTTGTCTTCAGGCTTCTGTGGTTGCTGTTAACAAGGCTGTCTTCAGTCTGTCATTCTTCGGAAGAAAGCCGAGTGTTTTTTTTTAAATCAGTTTTATTGAGATATAACTCACATACTGTGATAACTGTATTTTCTCTCCTGTTGCCTTTCAGATTTTCTAACTTTGACATTGTTGTGAGAATTAAATGAGGTGATATAAGTAAAGGAATATCACATACGCAGCCAATAAGTTATGGCTGCACATAAATCTTCATATGCATTGGCCGTAATTTTGAACACATAATGGCTATTAATAAGTATTTACTATACCTAACTGAAAACTGGACCAAGATTTTAAAAGAAGGTGGTATATCCTATATTCATTTCCGTGCAGTCCTTTTTCCCCTGTGTTTCATCCATAGAGGTTACCCCCCACTTCCCATTTGTTCCTCACACTAAACACAAGCTTGCTTGATCTGCTTTTTTGTTTTTCCTTCCTCTAGTCTCTGCTATTGTGAATGCCTAACAAGGTTAATATGCTGCTGCTGTAAGTATTATCATTGGGGATGTAATTATCACATATGGCTAATCATGCACACACTGAGAGGCTGGGGAACGCGTTGTTTTTAACTAGAGGGGACATCTTAATGGTAATTTTTGACTGGGACCATTATATGTGTGTATATAAACACAACACAGTAATGCACTGGAGAAGGATGGAGAAACAGAACCTGCCAACAGAATAGCTAAGTTTTTAAAATACAGACTTGTATAGGTAGGAAAAGAAACAGGAAAAGAACAGAACAGAGTTGCTAGTTAGTTGTTAGTGAATTGTTTTCCCACAAAGCCAAATTCAAAAGATAATCAAATGCTTCTAATTCTCAATGGGGACTTCTTCAAAAGCTTCTGTACAAGGATTTCAAATGTCTAGCAGACACTGAAAGAGGGATTTTCACCTAGATCATCTGCCATGTGGAGACTATTCCTTGTCATCATGTTTGTAGACTAGCCTGTGCTATCTTAATAGCAAATATGACAACAATCATGATCTCTTGTACTAAGATTTTACCTTGAAAGTGCCTGGAATGGTTCTTGACACATTGTTACCTGCCTTGAGCTAAGATTAGTTCATTTTGTTAACTTGTTTACGGATTGTTTCTGAATAGGTTCTATGGAATAGTTTCAGTAATTTTCAAATAGCCTATGTTACCTTCCCTGGTCCACCTATGATTTGAAAAATATATGTAAACATATTTAAATTTTTATAATATGGGCATTTTCACCAAAATGGAAGGAAGGAAAGAAAGAAGGGAGGGAGAAAGGAAAAAGGGAAAGAGAAAAGAAGGGAGGGAGGGAGGGAAGATGGCAGGAAGAGGGATGTAGATATAAAAATCTATCTATCTGATGAATAGAGAAAAGGTTAAAGTTAGAAAGAAAGAAATGCCCAATCATATACTTTGTCTTGGGATGGATGTGGTTTATGAAGGATGCTATAGAAGATGCCGTCAGGTTATTTGATTGATATCCTATCTATTTTGTCCAAGATTGAGTCAAGGGTGGACCTTGAGATTTCAACATAATTTAAAAAACAATGTAATGCCCATCACAGTATTCCCTATCAATTGCTACATTCATGTTTTATTTTTATCTACCTAGCCCAACTGAACTATTCCAGACCAGACCAGATTTTTATGCCTACTATTTTATAACAATTTTTCAATTATGCTGAAAATTTGAAATAATTATACAGTGGATACCCATATATTCATCACCTAGATTCTTCAATTGTCATATTTTGTTCCACCTATGCTATGGCCTGATGTGTCCTACCAAAATTCATATGTCGAAGCCCTCATCCCCAATATGACAGTATTTGAATGTGGGATCTTTGGGAGGTAACCAGGTCATGAGGGTGGAGCTCTCATGAATGGGATCAGTGCCCTTAGAAGGACAGCCATGAGATAGAGGTACTCTCTCTCCATCATGTGAAGATACAGGAAGAAATCTGCCTGAAGACTAAGAAGAGGGTTCTTATCAGGAACCAAATTAGTTGATCAAATCCAAATTGATCTTGGATTTCCCAGCCTCCAGAACTGCAAGAAAAAAATTTTCTGTTGTCTAAGCCAGCAGTCCCCAACTATTTCGGCATCAGGGACCAGTTTCGTGGAAGACAATTTTTCCATGCATTGGTGGGGGGATGGTTTCAGGATGATTCATGCATATTATATTTATTGTGCACCTTATTTCTAGTAATGTTACATCAGCTCCACCTCAGATATCAGGCATTAGATCCCAGAGGTTGTGTACACCTGACCTAAGCCACCCAACCTATGGTATTTTTGCTATAGTAACCTGAGATAACAGACTTTGCTTTCTCATATATCTATACATCTATCAATCTGTCATACCTGTAGCCATCATTGTTCTTTACCCCTAAACATTTTCAGCATGTTTCATTAACTAGAGTTCAATAATTTATGGTTCTTTCATATTATAAGATGAAATTTACATGCAGTGAAGTGCACAAAGCCTAACACCATTCAGTAAGTTTTAACAAATGCAAACATCCATTTAACCCACATCCCTATCAAAATATGGAATATGTCCATCACCCCAGAATACTCCCTCATGTCCATGCCCAGTCATCTTGATACCAATACCAATCCTGAAGCAACCACTCCTCTGCTTTTTTTTCACTATATGTTTAAACAAATTTTGCCTGTTTTAGAATTTCATATAAATGGAATCATCCAGTAGGTACTTGGTATGTTCTTGAAATTCCTCCATGTTGTTGAATGCCTCCGTTAATTTCATTCATTTTTATTGCTGAATAGTATTCTACTATAGAAACATATCTTAATCTATTTATTCAATTATGAGGACATAAGGGCTCTTTGCCATTTTTGTACACTATAATAAAGCTGCTATAAACCTTCTAATGAACGTCTCTTTTTTTAACTTATGGACGAATGCCCAAGAATAGAACTGCCGGATTTTCAGTGCATGTTCAGCTGTATGAGATACCGCCAGGCCTTCTCCCAAGGCTGTTATTCCATTTTACACTCCCACCAAGAATGTATTTGCCACATCCTCACCAACATTTGGGGGAATCAGTCTTTTTAATTTTAACCATTCTGGGGTGGGGAGGTGTGGTAGACACTCATCTTTAGGGATGCTCCCACCAGCTCCTTCCCACTAGAGCTAAACCTGCCTCTCACTGAGCTTTCTCCCCCAGGGATCTGGGGAGAGAAGCATACATCTGGTGGCTCATTTCTTCTAAGGCCCGAAAAGAGAAAGGTAACTGCATCTATTATTAGTCCACCTCTCCTCTATCTTGCTTAGAAAGAAAAGTTTAAAATATCAGAACAGTCATCTAGCTGGATCAAGTTGGCAAATTCAGTTATCTTTTGGCTGACAAAATACTTTGATACAAAAGATCCTCACTTCAAAATCCTAGCCTTTGTCTCTTTCCATCAAGATTTAGCACCTTCAGCATTCTATAGAAGTTCCTAGTCATCAGGCTCAACTTCTTTTTCTTTGGACTTCCTTAAGAACCATTCTTTACATTATCAATGCCACCCTGCAAGGCAGGATTGATGACCCCTTTCTACAGAGGAGGTCACTGCCACTGAGCTGAGGGTCTCAAGCACAGGATTTGTGACCTTCACACACGTTTCTACCCACGCGTCCCTCCCGGCAGGCAGCTCCCTCGGGGTAGACTCTGACGCAGGGTCCTGGGACACCCCCTGCCCTCTGTCCACTTTCACCATGGAGATGAGTGCAATTGGCAGTGTCCCCATTCCCCTCTCCAGGCCCATTCATTTCCCAGCTTGCATCCTGTCCTCTTCTCCTTCTCTTTCTTCCAGTGCTGCTCAGTTACCTCATAAAACTCTTGTTCCCTCATCCTTTCTCTCTCTTATTCTCTTCCATATGGGAACTCGAACTGTACCCTAAGCTTGTCTGATGACTGCCAAAGTCCTGCTAGTGGCATAAAGAAGTGAGACATAATGAAAGACCAACATCATCAACATCTCAAGCCCTTGAAAGTACCAAGAGGTCCCTTTTAGAATCTCCACAAAAGAACCTTCTACTTTCTCAGTCCCTCCTAATTAAACTGGCTTTTCCTTAAGTACCAGCATTTCATGTAAACAAAAAACTTTTGTCTTCACTATTGGGTTTCTGTTTTAATTACTAGCATCACAGCAACATTGTCTTCTATTACTTTAGTCACAAAGATACAGCACATCAGTTACATTTTCAGTTACACTGCATCACTATTCTATGTAAAACCATGTAGTAAATGCCAATATGACTTAAACTTCTGGAAGGAAATCAATTTCAAAATGAGGACTTGCCTTGTTTTCCTACTCAGTTTTAAATATTTGTTATAATAGTTTCCTTTTTGGTATATTTTCTTTTATAAAGAAATGTGGAAACATACCTCAGCACCATTCTCAAAGCACAGTTTTACATGTAATATCCCTACCTGAAAAGTATATATTATTATGATCCCATTTTACAAATAAGAAAACAGAGTCAAAAAAATTCAGTAACTCACAGCTAGCAAGTGGCAAAAACCTTAGTTTGGCATCCTCCAGTTGATACTTTCTTAGCCACAACACTGTCCTTCTCTCCTGTATTGCCTGGAACCTCTCAGCATGCAAATTAAAGCCTCCCAATGATTGTGTGGTCCATCTCCCCCATCATTCTCTGCAGCTGCACCATCTTCTTCCCCCCAAATTGTTCAGATCTCACCAAATCTCAGAAGACAGGAAAGTGAAGTGAAGTCACTCAGTTGTGTCCGACTCTTTGCGACCCCATGGACTGTAGCCTACCAGGCTTCTCAGTCCATGGAATTTTCCCAGTAAGAGTACTGGAGTGGATTGCCATTTCATTCTCCAGGAAAAGAGACCAGCAACAGTTCTACAGGGAAAGCAGTAAATCTAGATCTTTAGTAAATCCAGAGCTATTTTTTAAAAGCTATATCTAGAAAGGAGAGTCTATCCATGCAATTAATAATCAATATGTACTATGGATTTTAAATAGCTCTTACATGATTCTGAGCCTTGATACAGAATATGGTTTATGCCCCTGGTTTCTTTTGTTACCCAGACTGTTGCGCTTTCCTTACTAACTTGCTCTAATGGCTTTAATACAGACTGACTAACAAGATACTACTGAACAGAGACATTATGGGTGGTGGCACAGTTAGAGACTAAAAGGAGTGAGAGTCCAGATTTGATTGTAGGAGCTGACCTTTTCCACCAGCTTGGCTGGCTCTTCACCTAGTGCTGACAGGTGAGGCCAGAGTCCATTGGCTCATGCAGTCTGTGGAGAACAGGCTCACTCACACTCTACCCTACCCCCGTCTATTTTACCTTCTTGAACTCAAAAGGCTGGAATTTCAACATTTCCCTGACTCAGCATTTCCCAGACTCTCTTGCAGCTAGAATTCTAGATATAAATTAGATTCCTCTAATTAGATGTGATTGCATGAGATCCAGCAGACAGTAGTGAGGCAGAAACCATCTTCCCACCCTTTATTAAGCTGTTTCTGCTAACGAGCAAGATCATTAAATGTGAGCTGATTTTTCAGCAGCATTATTCCAAGGTTCAGTTGCTAGTTTCTTGGGTACTGAGAGGCAGTTCGGGCAGTTGGCAGCAGCAACACTTTTATTCTGGCTTCCTGAGCCCTGGACAGCCACTATGGGGTATGTTTTGAGTTGCTCTTTCCAGGGGTAATCTCAGAAGGTTCCCTAGTGAGTCAGGCCTGGATTGCCCATGTCTTCTTACTCCACCTCCTCTGCCATCAACAACATAACCACTCACATTTCTTGCATGCTCACTATGTGTCAGGCACTATGCTAAATGTTCTACATAAATCATTTTATTTAAGCCCCAAAACAACACATGAGCAAGGTATTCTTACTATTCCTTTGTTCCAGATGAGTTTGCTGAGGTTCAGAAAGAGAGGTAAAATGTATAGGATCAGATCAAAGCTACCAAGTAAATGAGCAGAGCTGGAGTCAGATCCCAAGTCTGCCTGGCTCCAAAGACTGAACCCTGCCTCTTTAAAGTATTTGAAGGCCTGGGACTATTAGCAGATTTTAATTGTTCATACATGTTATGCTGCTGAAAAGACATCATTCTTTTCCCTTTAATACACTCACAGAGGCCAGCCTGTTTTGTATCAAGATTCATCCAGGTATCAGAGAAGCCTTCAATCTAATTAAATAGAAAAGTATTTGAAAAATCCAGAGGTATCATTTGGTAAAAATTGTCTAAATCACACCAAGATCATTTTTATTCACAAGTTACAGAAATGAGATGAAAGCAGACACAACCTTTTGCCTGCCTCTGGGAGGACCAGAGCTGGGGGTGTAGGCGTGAACTTACCAGGTGCTCTGTTCACAGCGAGGTTTCGGAAATGGCTGCCTTTGATCATCTCCACGGATAATCGCCCCGTTGTGGCATTGTATGACAGCCCCACCAACAGTTCTGGCGCCCCTCCATGCGACAGCGACTGCGTGGATGAACCACTATCACTGTGAGACACTGCAGATGGGCTGAGCGGAGACTCTCCACTCTGGAGGGGAAGAACAACAAAGCATCCATTGGCCCGGCTGCGTGCCTCTCCCATACAGAAAGCCGGTATGTGTGGCGAAATTGTGGCCCCAACCTCCACTGCTGCCAAAGATTACTAAGGGCGCACTCGGTGTGAATGATAATAGGGCCTGGGGAGCGCAGTCCTGGATGGGATTCCCTGCATTATTAGCTGATATATCTGTTTCAAGCGCTGGCTCCATTCACCCTCTCCTCTCCAAAGACAAAATGGACAAAGATGTTATTACTAGTGTAAATCAAACCCAGAAAGATACATGGAGAGCTAAGAAGACATTTACTATAGACCCAAATTCCCTCCTGTGCAATTTGTGCTTAAATGCTTCACATCCACCCCAGGCATGAGTTCAGCTTCTGTTTTCTGCAGCTTCTTGAGGAATGCAGCAATATAGGAGGCATTTTGCCTTCACCAGAAAAGAAATGACCGCTGGCTACCTACCACCCCATAGAACATTTGGCCCCCAGTTCTGCTTTTAAAAGTTGTCAGGAATACAGCAGATGCTACATTTTTTTTTTCTTCCTATGGAAATGAATTCTATTGAACAGGAGCACTTTTACAACTGCTTAGTAAGGAAGTTGACACAAGGACTGTGTGTCTTAGAAACCTTAGGCACCAGCGGAGCCCACACTTTCTGTCATATATTCGTGTATTGCTTCTCCAAAGCATCTGCCCCTGTGCACCAGACATGCCGGGAGGAGGAGAGCAAAGATCAGGACACTGACTCTCACCCAAGAAGCAGCAGTGGGAATGGGCTCTGCGGGCCAGCAAGCCAGCCTCCTAGAGCCACCACCTCCTCCATCAGAAACATGTGCATCAGACTGTGACAAGCTAGAGGGGCGGAATAGGGTGGGTGATGGGAGGGAGGTCCAAGAGGGAGGGATTCATGTTGATGTATGGTGGAAACCAACAGGACATTGTAAAGCAACTATCCTCCAATTAAAAATAAATTTTAGAAAAAGAAACATGTGCATTGGACTCTGCTCAAATCTTTCTTCTCAAAATCTGAAATTGTTTCCTAAAATTTCTCATCAGGAACCTCGATAAATAAATGCACTGAAAGAAATCAAATATTTCTTAACATCTTAGGAAACTACCCTATTTAAAAGCCACAGGATCCCTATAGAGCCCACAGAGGTTTTCATAGAACATAATTTATAAACTTGGAGAAGGAAATAACCCACTCCAGTATTCTTGCCACAACAGAGGAGCCTGTTGGGCTACGATCCAAAGGGTTGCAAAGAGTCAGACACTACTGAAGCAATTTAGCACACACAATTTATAAACTACAGGGCAAGGCAGTTTTAAGAGATGCCTTATAGTCCCTGCTGTCTGGATGATGATAATACCACAAGGAGATACTTGCTTAGTTTGGGGTGAGGGCCACCCCATCCCCTGGGCTTGTGCAGAAGTGTCCACTGTGACACCTGTCACTGCACAGCTTGCCTCTCCCCTCAAATCCTCAGCCTTATATTATAAACCCCTCAGTCTGTCACAGTGCATTGTCCAGTGCTTAGCTGATAATCACGCTCAACAAGTAACAGGTAAATGGGAGGATTTTTACTTCAAGGTTCTTTCACACAGCTCATTTCCCCTACTCAGCTCTGTGCCCCCAGCACAAAGCACAGGGTCCGACACAGAGTTACAGGGGTGGGAGCATCCCTGTCTCCATGCTTTATGATGCAGGACTCCTCTGAAGTCCCATGACTTCTGTTCCCCAGGATTTAAGACACACTCTACTCTGAGCTTAGGGAAAAAAGAGGGATTTGAACAGAGACAAGAGAGGGAAGCCTGATGTGCTGCAGTTCATGAGGTCTCAGAGAGTCAGCCATGACTTAGTGACTGAACCACAACAATAAAGATGTGATCTAGTTTATGTCTTAAAGGTTCCTTCTGTTCCCCAAGCTAGAAATAGTTTATAGGGGACAAAGGTGGAAGCTGGGAGATAGGAGGAGGCCATTTCAATAATCCAGCAGAGAGTCAGGCTCTGGTTGGATTTTTAATAAAAAGCCAGTAGGATTTCAGATGGAGAGAAGTCACAAATGACTTCTAAGATTTTGGGCCTGAATGCAAAGCATGAGATTGTCTTTAGCCAAGATGGGAAGACTGCAGGTAAATAGATTTGTTGCTGTTTAGTTGCTAAGACTCGTCTGACTCTTGCTACCCTATGGACTGCAGCCCACCAGGATCCTCTGTCCCTGGGATTTCCCAGGCAAGAATACTGGGGTGGGTTGCCATTTCCCCCTCCAGGGATCCTGCATTGACAGGTGGATTCTTTGCCACTGAGCAACCGGGGAAGCCCAAAATAGATTTTGTGAGGCAAAAATCAGGATTTTGAGTCTAAAGATATGAACTTTGAGACATCTATTAAAAATGTAAGTGGCTGTGTCTCCCATCAGCACAGTCTGAACTCTCTGGCTCCTTTCTTCTTCCTCAGACAAGTCAAGCCCCTTCCCACCTGCTGGTGTCTACATATACCAGCCCCTCTGTCTGGAGACTCTGTCCACACGGCACCTAGGTTGGCTCCTTTAGTTCCTCGTTTTCTATGTCATACTACCACCTGAAAGATAATTTTTTGACCCTTCAAAAGAAAATACAGCCTCTGTCACCCTCTACCCTGGCTGTCTATTGTCGCCCTCCTCCACCAGATTGTAAGGCACCACCTGTTTTGTTCACCTTGCAAGGGCATTCCCTATTTTGTTCCTTCCTCTGCCTATGTGGCACCTGACATATAGCAGGTACTCATAAACATTTTGGAATGAATGACTGATTGGCCCAACAGCCCAAGGTAACTACCTGATCTTTTATGTGATTTTTAGAAGGAGAGCCTCACACTGGATGATATATATATAACCCACAGGAAGAGAGAGTTACTTGTTTGTAGATATAAAAGCTGTGCTGTCTTATTCTGAAACCCAGGGACATAGAAGATGGGCATGTGGAAGAAGCCCAGTCTTATAAATGGAAGATCTTAGAAGTGGCTGGAGTTCAGGGCTACTCTACAGCCTACTCAGGCACACTTGTTAAGAACCTCACTTTGAAAGCCCCATCTCTGAGATTCATCATGAGATGTATCTCATACATCTCTGAGATGTACACTGGGGTCAGGGCAGGGGGATGGGTGGTAGAACCACTCATCAGCTAGTGAGAAGGCCAAGAAATCTCTCGCAGTTTCCCTGTGTCCTCCTTTACTCTGCTGCTGTCATGTCCAAAAACAGATAGGGATACATCCATCAGGTTATAGGGACTATGGGCACACACACACACAAATAAAAACCCCATTGTACCATGAAGTGCAAAGCATGGTGCAAAGGATGAGATGGGCAAAATGGAAATTAAATTAAGGGTGTCTGAATTCACAGGCTGAATATACTACATTAAGGGCTGACAATTCCAGATCCTCCAACATAGCACGTCATTAGCAGCAGCATTTAACATACTCACACTGATATTACTTCTTGGCTCCAGAACAAGAGTCACTTTCATTTCCCCATCTTGGTGCAGGTGGCTGAGATAGAAGAGCCTCTCACCCATCATTCTCTCCCGGGTCATCTTGCGGGCAGCATACAGGCGGAAGCGGACCGCACAGGCAGCCACATCTCTGGGCTCCAGCTTGGCGAAGGTGACTTTCTCCTTGAAGATGGGGTTGGACCCTCTCTGTATGCTTGTCCTGCCCCTCTGTTTCTTTGTGGGCAGCAGCACCACGTGCACTTGCCAGGAGTTGACGCCACTTCGGTCCTTATCCGGGAGGCCCTGTGCTCTGACAATGGTCACTGTGAGCTTCTGGCTGGCAGCTCTATATTCAAAGATGACATCCAGGTCACCGCATTTTGAGATGGGCTCTGGGACCCCAGGTGGCACCTGAAAATTGGTTCCGTCCTGTTCCTGTTGTGGACAGAGGGAAAGATTAGAAATGGAACAATGCCTAATGCATCTTGGAGAGATGGTGCCCCTCTATGCTTCTTCAGAACCTCACACTTTTGGACTGGTAGCTTATAACCTCATACATTAAAAAGATCTGTTTCCTGGTCTCTCCATCGGACTGGGAGTTCCTTGAGGGTACAGCACCAGACATATGGTGAGCCTTCAAAGCATATGAATGCTTTTGAAATGAATGAACAAAGTTTTTACAATTTGCAAAGTGCTATCATTGAAACCAATTGAAATACTAAGTCTAAAATTAGTTAATTATGCAACTGCCAAAAGCTAACTTTTCCTTAAGTTCCCAGGAGAAATGATTCTGCCTGGGCCTGTGCTCTCTGAACCAGGAGCCCCTGCAGAGACGGATCCTAGCAGGAGTCATGGACAGGTGAGCCTTTAATAGATTGTCTATCTACATGGTGGAAAAGGTTTAGGATAGAGTTTCTCAAACATCCTAGTGGACTTGAATCATCTGGGAATTCTGATTCAGTAGGACCAGGAGTCAGGTCTGGGATTCTGCATTTCTCAGGTCGCAAGGAAGTCTCAGCTAGTCTCCAGTCACTCTTGGAGTAGGAAGGGTTTAGGAGGGCATCCCCTGCAGCCATTTAGCAAATACAACGCTGGGCTTGGGGACAGAACACCTGGGTTGAAATTAAAATTCAACATTGAATAGCTTTTTGGCCCTGGCCAAAAGCGTCATGCTCTCTGTACCTCAGCTGAAAAATGAGCATTAAGGTGCCCGCTTGATAGAGTGTCATTCTGAGGTTTTAATGTGCCAAATCGCTTCAGTCGTGTTTGACTCTGAATGACCCTATGGACTGTAGCCTGCCAGGCTCTTCTGTCCATGGGATTTTTCAGGCAATAATGGAGTGGGTTGCCATGTCCTCCTCCAGGGGATCTTTCTAACCCAGGAATTGAACCCATGTCTCTTATGTCTCCTACACTGGCAGGCAGGTCTTTGCCACTAGCATCACCTAGGAAGCTGTGGGAAAATACTCAGCTCAGACAAGCCTCTGTAGATATCTAGTCTCATCACTGAACTGATGCTTATTTCCAATCATGGCCCCTTGTTATGAAATATCACTTTTAGACAGCAGTTCACCTCAGCCAGTCAGATTCAATGACCTCACTGAGAAAACTGAGCTGAATCACATTTGCTATAATGAACCACCCTCGAACAAACTATTACTAATGTCAACATAATTTGATTTTTTCCTCTGAAGGCATGCCTCTTACTCATGACTAAATTTTGGTCTGATTCTCACTGTAAATAAGAATCAGTTCTTCTTTATGTAATAGAGTATCAGCTGTGCTAAGATAAAGAACTCTTGTATTTTTAGATCAATATGTACACACTGCTGTTTAAAATGGGTAACAATCAGGGTCCTGCTGTATAGCATGGGGAACTCTGCTCATGTTATACAGCAGCCTGAAAGGGAGGGAGGTTTGGGGGAGAATAGATACCTGTATATGTATGGCTGGGTCACTTGGCTGTATACCTAAAACTATTACAACATTTTTAATTGGCTATACTCCAATATAAAATTAAAAGTTTAAAAAGCAAAGAACTCTTTATTTTTAAAAAATATAATAACAGACCTCAAAAATGCATGTTCATCAACAAAACTTACCCACAGAATTCAGGTGAAAGTGCATGGTTCTCTGGAACGAGATATTGTTAGGAATCCCAAGTCTACCACATACTACCTCTAGGACACTGGGCAATTATTTAATCCTTCCCACTTCCTGTTTTAATCAACAGTAAAATGGAGATTATACCTACTTTACAGGGTTGCTGTGAAAATTAAAGGACTTGACACCTAGTAGATGTCTAATAATTGCCCTCTCTTTTAAAACTCACGTTAGTCTACCAAGAAAACTTGGGCTCCTTGTTTAAGGGAAAATTTAGGCTTCTTACATTTTTTCCTCTGAGCATGCATTCATGTGTGAGTGTTTCTATTCAGAGGTACTTAGTTTCAAGTGATAAAAGTGGTTGCTATAGAGACTTTTGAATACAACTGACTAGTGTAGATATAATATTAGAAGCGAGTCTCCAAGGAGTTATGCCAACTCAAAAATCAAGTCACAGTATTCTGTTAAAACTCCCATCTATTTTAGCTTACCCTTGATCATCTCTACATTGCTTGCTGGACCATAAGGAATAATAGTTAACACTCACTAAAGCCCTTCCTTACACCAGGTAGTACACTAAACCCTTTATGGACGCAAAGCCCATTCTTATGCACTTCAGACCTTCTTGGCCTCTTGTTCCTTCTTCCCTACAGGCTGGGCTCTAAGGAGCTTCTGTCTGGCACAAACCAACAAAGTCTTTCCTCTGTCCCACACAAGGTAACTCTCAACTCTCACTAAAGGCCTATTCGTTGATGTCAAGGCTTGGAAATCTACAGAATACTTCTTGGCACCCATGAATACAAAGTCCAGAGTATGTGGGGGGTTCATTCCCCATGCAGTAAATTTTTCTCCCCTTGGACAGATATCCTAGGACTAATTTCTACAGTTTCTTATAGTATAGTTGCACAAGATCAAGTCAGGAGTCACACTTAGTGGTAGACAACTGGATTATACACTCTCATACTGGCTCTCCCTTCCCTGTATCACTTCCCTTGCCCCTCACTCTTGATTCCTGGGACTGCATGTCCTAACAAAGTAAGCTGTACTTTTGGGAAATCCAACTAAGAAGCATTATCTTTTTAGATATGCATATTAACTTTTCATTAACCTAATAAGATAGGTTTTCAATACCCTCATTTTGGGAGCGAGTGGAATAAAGCCTTAGAATGCCTAAATAACTCATTCTTTGCCCCCAAAATCATATGCTCAGCCAAAACTACCCAAGATTTGCCAGTATTAATGCTCAAAGTCCCAAATCTCATATGAAACGATGGTGTCTACCTTCCTCCCCCACAAACCTGTCACTCTAACTACTTGTATGCATAGTAAGTGTGTGAGATGAAGAGGAAATAAGATAGGAGATGGGAGGTGGAAACACACACTACTTTGAATTTCACATCCTTTTAAGCCTCTGCTCTTGATATTAGCTAACAGTTCCTAGCTTTGTCATCAATGTCAATGCCAAGGTAAAAATATCTAGTTAATGAGCATCTCCCCACTTATCTACCAGGCTCTGCATTCAGATAAGCGTTCACTCCATCTGCAGCTTTGTGCTGAGGTCCTGGGGAAGGGTCTAAAATAATTGTCCTGAGAATCTTGAATCAGACACAGCTCCAGGCAACAGCCAGACTCTGGATGGGGACAATCCAAGCTATGGCTCATGAAAAATGGGCTTTGTGGTCCCTTCCTGGGTTGATCTGAGACCAAGATTTGTGAAGGCTGATATTTTCATAGCAAGTAATTATTTCAACACACTCTACCTATCACCAGGCAACTAAAGGCACTCCTCAGGTGGGTACTGTTAATACAGCTAATCCATCTGACCTTCCTGCAAGGTAAAAATCTCTTCATTTTTATCCCCATTTGGCAGATTTTAATTAACTTCTCAAGGCCAATCAGTTAATCAGTGGAAAGCAGAGATGAAAAGTAGGACAGCCGCCTCCCTGTGCGCTCAAAATCACCAACCACCCTCCCATCATTGTCCCTGCCAAGCCTTGGGTCTGCAGGAAAAAGTCAATGGCCTTTTCCAGCAGAGAAGGGCAATGCTTGCAAAAACCATCAGCCTAACAGGTAGGCACACTGCATAATCGGTTTCCTTCTGAGGCAAAATAAATGATCCCTTTGGCTCTCATATCCTGGGTTTTCCTTTAAGATGGGAACACTTGGGCCACATTGGCAAAACCCATGAAGATTTAAAGATGTTTCTATCAAACTGAAAGCTTTTCTGTTTTAACAAGATACTGTTGATGTCATCTGTGTGGCCCAAAGTAAACAACCCCACGGTGTGTTCCTGATGCCAGATACAAAGGGGAAGAGAGGCTTCTTAATACAGCTAAGAGGTAAATAAATCAATTCTTAAAAGGCGAGCTAAGCCTGCAAAAGCAGGCATTTACAGGAACTGCCTCCACACTGCATCTGAGGTTCTACTGTAGGAGCACCAAATTACAGTTTTTGTCTCAAAATAGATAGGAGGTTGAATGGAGCACACAGAGATGTCTGGGTATTTTTGGAATCTGAGAACATTTAGTGCCCTCAACACCCAGTCTTCTATTGAAGCTCCATGAGGCAGGCAAACGGGAGGTTGCCTGGAGAAAGTGATTCCAAGCCCAGTGGTACGGTTATCAAGGGGACAGACTGTCAATAGGCAGGTAAACAGTTCTGTTTTGTTTATGTGGTGAGAGAGCCAAAAAGAATCGTATTTTTAAATGTTGAATGTTAGTGTGTGGGATTTGATCTGATTCTTGGCAGTAAACCAGTAGGAAGCAGACTTTTTTTTAAATAAAATGTATACTATAGATAGCTTTGAGGGTCTCTATATGAAGGCTTTCTTTTAACCAGCCACAAACCACGTATCTGAGTTGCCATCCCTGGACTTCAGCAATACTCTACACAGAGTACACATATCCCTGTGTCATCTCCTTATGCTTTCTCTATGTGCTCCAGTACCTTAACAGTCAGGCTTTGAAACATAATTTTCTGTGATTTTTTTTTTCTCCTCCTTGACGAGCATTTGGTGTGTATGACAGTCCAGGTTCTAATAAGAGATTCATCCTGTTTATTTTCTCAGGCAGACTGATGCTAACAAAATCCATCTACCCTTCTCCTTCCTCTATTCACACAAATTTGTATATAACTACATGAGTTATTTTATCAACATTAATTTCAAAGTAGGTATTAGACATATTAAATATTAGAATATTTAATATCTCTTAAAGTCATGCAAGGAGATCAAACCAGTCAATCCTAAAGGAAATCAACCCTGAATATTAAATGGAAGGACTGATGCTGAAGCTCCAATACTTTGGTCCTGATGCCAAGAGCCGACTCATGGAAAAGACCCTGATGCTGGCAAAGATTGAAGGCAAAAGGAGAAGAGGGCAGCAGAGGATGAGATGAGATGGTTAGATAGTATCAGTGACTCAATGAACATGAATCTGAGCAATCCTCCAGTCATACTTCTGGATGCTTAGGCATATTTGGGAGTAAGTTTCAACTGGAAAAGAAATTAGGCAATGTATATTTTATCAGAGATTTATCCAAAAAGCAAAGTCAGTGGACAGAGAGACATGACTGACTAAGGCCATCTCCTAGAACTTCAGCTCAATTTGGACCTAATAAATATGTTCATACTGTAAGATCTTCAGCATAACACCTTGTATAATTTCATTTGCAGGGCCACTGTATTTTTCATTTCATTCCCAAATAATTCTCATATTCAAAAATTCATAATTTAAGATTTGGTATAAAAAAATAGAGAGAGACTCCATTTAATTGAAACTATGAAGGAAATAATCCAGCCTCCCTATGCTAAGTCACTTCAGTCGTGTCTGACTCTGTGCAACCCCATAGACGGCAGCCCACCAGGCTCCCCTGCCCCTGGGATTCTCCAGGCAAGAACACTGGAGTGGGTTGCCGTTTCCTTCTCCAATGCATGAAAGTGAAAAGTGAAAGTGAAGTCATTCAGTCGTGTCTGACTCTTAGCGACCCCATGGACTGCAGCCTACTAGGCTCCTCTGTCCATGGGATTTTCCAGGCAAGAGTACTGGAGTGGGGTGCTATTGCCTTCTCCGAATCCAGCCTCCCTAAAGAACTAAAAACTCCTTTATATAAAAAAAGAAGCCTGATCATTGCTGGGTTCAATCTGCCACCAATGCTTCATTTTCCATTTTGATAGATTTCACTTATATATGATTTTTTTAGTGGCACACATAGGAACTGGGACTTGGTTATCTAAATAAAAAATACATTTTCATTAAAGGCTGTTTAGGTGTTTGTTTTTCAAAGCAATGCTTCCTTTTTGGAAAAATTTTCTTCTTAAAGGGAGTGGAGAAAAGGAGGAGAAGAACGGGGAGGAGAAGGGGAACAACGAACCAGGGGGCAGACAATATTCAAGCAAGGAAAAACAAACAACTTGCCTCTGGACTCCACACAGAGGAGCTGTCAGTAGCATAGGAATCTTCGAATCCCCGGTTATTAAAAGCTGTCTCCATCTCCAGGCTGCCCTCTGTGGACTGCCGGCTGAGGCTATGGACCACGCTGGTCTCTCCAGGAGGTACACCATGGTGCCTGGTGCCCCCCAGCTCACAAGTGGACTGTGAGTGGGCAGAGACGGGATCATCTTCACCATAAGACAGATTCTCAGAATAAGTCAGTTGGCTGGCTCCATCCAAACCTAAATTTGCAAAAAGGAAATTCTTTCAAATGTATTATCATGTTTCATCTTTTTATCTAGAGAAAATGGGCAATAGCAACTACCCCAATCAAGTTTGCTAAAACAAAACCCATTAAATAACATCTGCTGAAACACACTTTCATCTATATGGTGGATAAACTTGGCCCATAAAACCAAAACCCATTAGTTCATTATATAGGATACAAGAAGACTGAATGCTTTATGATAATATGAGCGTATTTAGGATGTACATTACGTTAGAAGGATAAAATAAGTCCAGCTCTTCACAACTCCATGAACTATAACCCACTAGCCTCCTCTGTCCATGGAATCTTCCAGGCAAGAATCCTGGAGTGGGTTGTCATTTCCTCCTCCAGGGGATCTTCTGAACCCAGTGATCAAATCCACATGTCTTGTATCTCTTGCATTGGCAGGCAGATTCTTTACCACTAATGCCACTAGTGCCACCTGGGAAGCCCCTGGATTCAGAGGATCTGGGTTTAAAATCCAAGTTCTGTATTAAGAACTTGAACAATTTTTGAACTGTCTTAACCTTTGTTTCCTTGTCTATGTGTGTTTGCTTACTCAATCATGTTCGACTCTTTGTAACCCCATGGACCATAGCCCACCAGGCTCCTCTGTCCATGGAATTCTCCAGGCAAGAATACTGGAATGGGTTGCCATTTCCTCCTCCAAGGGATCTTCCCACCCAGGGATCGAACCCAGGTCTCCTGAATCTCCTGCATTGCAAGCAGGTTCTTTAACCACTGAGTCATTGGGAAAACCCGTCAGAAATTCACTGTGAACATGTGAAATAATATCTGTCTAGCAACCACCAGCCTTTCCATAAATATTAGCCTTGCTTACCTGTCTGGCCTCATCCAGCCCAGCAAAGCCCACTCAGTACTACCACCAAACTCGTAGACATCTGTGGTCTCATCGGCCATGAAAACACCAGCTGTATGTTTTTGTTCACAGCAGTCTTCAAGCCCTCGCTCCTCTCCTTTCCTTCTTGTCCATCTGAAGTCCCGACAACTCCCAAATCTTCCCTGACTCGTTTAGACTCAGAGTCTTTCTCAGCCCTTAGTGTTATTCTCTTCTCTCTCAGTGCTCCCTTACCCTGTTCATCCCCTTCCTCTTCCTTGACAACCAGGTTACCCTCAGATAATAAGGAAAAACTGGCAGGGTCTTCCTGTTCTTCCTAAGCAATAGCTTTCACCCTAAATTGCCTCCCACATCCAGAAAGTAGCCAAGGATGTCTTTTCTCTTTGGCCTCTACTCTTCTCCAGTGTCCCCTACTCCCAGGATGATGGAAAATTAGAGATATAGACAGGATTCGTGAGGATGACAAACTCAGCTCTTATTTACACACTGTATAATAGCAGTTGTTCCCACCATTGGTCTAAAAATCTGAGCTAGAACATAAGGTCCTTGAAGCTGCTAAGCAACATCCATATACTGCAGTCTTGTCCATGAAAACAACAGTTGTGTATTTTTGTTCACAGCGGTCTTCAAGCCCTTCCTCCTCTCCTTTCCTTCCTGTCCATCCAAAGTCCCAACAACTCCTGAATCTTCTCTGCCTCCTTCAGACTCAAAGTGGGTTTTATTAAATCTCAAGTAGCTTTCAAGGCTATGCAGATAACAGATACTTGAAACAGCCAGATGTGTAGCAATATGGAGCAGTGTGGACAGTGGTTTAGCAGACAATATTTGACCCACCTACAATAAACACATAAACTTAAAAACACATCATCACCCTCTGCAGACCAGATATAACAATCTTTGGGAAGACTTGGTTTTCAGGGCACAAAATCCAACCCCTCATTTGGGATTTTGCCAAATCATGGCAAGCCATTGAGAAGTTCTCCATCTGCCTTGTTTTTCTTAATAATTCACTTCAGGCCTCTTGGAAACACTCTCATAGGATACCTAAAATCTTGGCATTCATACTTTCAGTTATTTGGCAAACACACACACACAAGACCCAGAAAATGACGGAACAAGGGTTATTCCATTTGCAAAACCCTATAACACAAAGCAGAATTTTCTTCTCAGGCTCTAATTAGCCCATCCATTCCTCACATACATGAACACTAAAATGTCCCGTTAAACAGTGGGTCATCCATCAACGTGTGTGGTGCCCAGCAGGATCTCAGCACAAAATCTAACTCTGCCAAGAAATTACCCCCATAAAATTGTCTCATGACTTCAACTCCTACAGTGATAATACTTAGATCAGTAATAAGAGAATTTTCAAAAGCTACATTAAAGCCTTAAAATGCTATTCATAACTGAAAAACATAAGAACTATATTAATGTAACAAACCATTTTCCTTGACAGACAAGCAAGGAATGAATTAGAAAGGCAAATCTGGGGGACAAGTCAAGTTGCAAGGAGGGGGAAGGGTTATTCACTGTTACATAAAGCATCTTCACATGCTTTAAATTAAAGAAGGTCATGTCACCTTAAACACATACAGAAAAGTAATCACCTGTTGTCGAGAAATGTACCCTGGCTTCTTAGAAATTATAGAGCATAATTGTGTCACATCAACCATATTTATTTTATGAGAGGAAATTTTTTAGTCCATATCCCACTTTGATGGAATATAAACCTATTATCCTTTTATGCTTTCTTTTCTACTACAAGACCCTTCTCTCCATCACCCATACTTTGGCCTACCATTCGTGATGGTCAATTTTATGTGTCAGCTTGGCTATAGGCCTCAATTATTCAATCAAATGTTAATTTAGGAGTTGCTGTGAAGGCATTTTGTAGATATAATTAAAGTTGACTTTCAGTAGAGGGGATTATCCTAACATAATCAGTCCCTTGAAAGGCCTTAAGAGGAGAACTGAGGCATTCCCGGAGGAGAAGCAATTTCATCTATAGACTGAAGCTTCAGTTCCTTCCTGAGTTTCAGCCTCTCCTTCTGAACAGTGGATTTCAGAGCTCCCACAATCACATAAGCCAATTCTTTGCAATAAGTCTCTTAAAATACACACACACACACACACACACACACACACACACACACACACGGGATAACTGGCTTGTTTTAAGTGACACCAAGAAGGTAATGATTAGCTACTATGAAACATCTTAAGAACTAAATATTTCACAAACAAAAATAAGGCTTTGGTCAAAATAAACAAAAAGTCCAATAAGTGGGCTATTATTCTGTAGCCCATCTAACATTCACAGAGACCTCATGCACAGCTCCTGATTCAGATCACTTAGGACAAGCCCTCTTTGACATTATCAGGAATACAGTGACAACTAATTCACAATAACACTAAATCAGATATGTGAGACAAGAGAGAACTTAGCTGGAATATGATGAAGGTTTTAAGTGGGTTTAGATCTCGAATTTCACTGGTTCTACATTCTGAATGCACCCTTTAAGTGAAAGAATTGTCTACAATTAAATTTGATCTTGGGGCTTCCCAGGTGGTACTAGTAGTAAAGAACCCACCTGCCAACGCAGGAGACATAAGAGATGAGGGTTCTATTCCTGGGTGGGAAAGATCCCCTGGAGGAGGGCATGGCAATCCATTCCAGTATTCTTGCCTGGAGAATCCTAAGGACTGATGAGCCTGGTGGCCTACAGTCCCTAGGATCGCAAAGAGTCAGACACAACTGAAGCAACTTAGCATGCACGCATGCAAATTTGATCTTAGAAAAACATGTTTAAGGTAGAGGGGAAAATAGCTAAATAGAGAATAGGAGTTAAAAAAATTCTCTCTGGGGTGCATGCTTAATCTTTTCATTATTCTTTACTGCTGACACAAATTCAATGATCTAAAAATGAACAAAAAGAAATGACACAGAAAAAATCACGCAATAAAAATTACACTAACATTTCCATGGCATTTGATAACCTAAAATTTAGCATGCAGTTAATCATTCTTATGAAAACTCCTGCTGATTTTCTTCAAAATGTACAGGTAATTCATTCAGTGTAGTAGACTCATTCCACCCTCCGGTAGAGAAAAATGTAGCCTTTCTATCACGATCTGTCAAAAAACTCAGAATCATGCCAGTTACGACAAAAGTTGCTGCTAATTCCAGGAAGGTGGAGGGCTAGAGTGTTTGTCAGAATTCTCAGAACAGTGTGTTTGTATAAATCAAAATCTAGACACTTAGGCCTCTGGGAAATGGGGCCATTAGCTTTAGAATTAAACAAGCTACTCATAGGGGATCAACTGCGATTAACTTTCATTAGCTAACATTTGCCCTCTCAGTGGAGAGAGAAGAGTGCTGTGATGTAACAGCAGAGAAAAACCAAACAGGAGAGAGGGTGAGGAGATTACAGAGGGCCTCTGGCAACTGTTACTATCCTTTGGTTACACTGAGTGTTTATCTCTTGGCTTACCTGGGCTAAAAAGACGAGCAATAAAATGCTACGTGGCCCATGTAAATAAGTAAAATTACATTAGATCCACAAATTATTATATTCCTGCTAAAAACTAGGGCTCATTTGTTAATTTTCCTTTCTGCCTCCTTTGTTCTTTTTTTGCCCACTTCATCCGTATCATCAAATCAGAAATTTCTTCTCTGTTATCGTCTCTCAGTTCTACATTCTCCTTTTTGTCTTCCTACTACTAAGTGCTGAAAAACAAGGAAGACCAACTATGACCCCATTGGTTGGATGAACCACAGCCCCAGAGGAAAGAAGAAAAAGATTAGAGAACCCAGGTCATTTTAGACCAGGTCACTATGGTAGACAGCTTGACATTTTCTCTGGCTTCTTTCTTTTTTTTTTTTTTACCAGATACACTTCACAGACTGTTCCCTGTTTCAACGTCCCATGCCATTCAGGGTTCTGGGCATAAAGGAGTCAGAGAGATAGAGACCTTTGCTGTGGAAAGCACTAAGAAATATCATACTGTTCTTTCCCTAGCTTCTTTTGTGTGCCTGGTGGGCAGGGAGAAGGACCCTTGACAAGCCTTACTCACAGTCACAGGCTGTGCTCACCCTGCCCTGAGTGTCCCCCTCTCCCTTTGTGAAAAGTACACTTAATATGAAGATGGAGGGTGGCAAGAGACCTGCTCATACCCAAGATTCTAATACAGGCTGGGCTCCAGAAACTACAGGGCATGAGGGAGAGTGTGCAGGGTACATGTTGTTTAAAAAAGATTATTCAATATTATGAAAACACATTATTTTTATTTGGAAGGTAAAACATACCTATTGTTTTAATAATACAACCTATCTCCTGAGGTTACATAGATATATGGAAAATGGATCCTACATTTTCAAATGGGAGGAAAGACACAGAAGTGCAACATCAGCAGACATGTATATAACATTTTTGTACTTGTCAGAATGGAATGAAATTTTATAAACCTTAAAAAATACCATTCTAGTCATTAGCTGTCAAAATGTACAAAGCAGTAAACTGTGAGGAAGGAAGGGGTTTCCACAATTCAGGATTAAGACTTTGGTACTGCTGATCCATTCTCTCTGCATGAGGCTCCTTGGAAGATCTGAAGCAGCCCTTTTGCCCTGTCCCACCTTCTGGACATCCCTCTTCTTTTTGCTCTCCTCTCTGGACTCGCAAATACCAGTGCAGTGACTCAAAATCATTCTTACCATTAGACATACCTGGTCTAGATAAAGGAAAGGTTTGATGCAAAGAATACCTTTGCAGGTGGACACTCCTGTGCTGTCTTCTTTGTGGGTGGAGAGACAGTGACTGGGTTTTGGTTTATGCTCCAATCCTGTCTGCTTTCCTTTCTCAGATGCTCCCAAGCGGAAACTCTGGGACCGGGACACAGAAATCTCAAATTGTTTGATCACCTCCTCATCATTGTCAGAAGATGTGGACAGCTCCTCATCATCTCCAAAGCTGTTAACTGGAAGCAAACAAGAGCCATGAGTCTTCTATGGGGCCCCCAAGAAAACAGAGACAGGTAATCCAGAGAAACAGTGGCCAATTAATCTGGATCAAAGCAGACCAAAGGTGGGTAGAAAGAATTTAAAGCACTTTTGAAACACAAGTTTTGAGTCCAAAAGAATGAAACAGGGAAAGAAAGCTCAGAAGGGTAATTAGAACTACTGTGCTAGAGGTCAAAGAGAACACTGGTACCCCCTTCCCTGTGCCGCCCCCCTGCCAGCACCCTGTAACCAACATACTGAGCCCTCTTGTTGAGCTGGGCAGCCTGCTGGGTCATTATGCTGCTGACATGTGCTCACGACTGGGAATAGGACCAGCATCTGGTCACACGTGTATCTTATGTGTATTTCTAGCTGGTGGTGATGAAAAATATGCTCTTTGCCTCATCTCAGCTATTAACACACAGAGTGAAGACCCAGTTCAGAAAAGAGATATTAGCTACTGAGATCTTCCAAAAGCTTCCCAGATTTGAAAAGCGACACCACATTGTATGTGTCTTAAAAAATAATGAATAACTAGTTTATACTAGAAATCCCTTTCTCCATCGCCAACAACCCAACCCAGACGCTCTGAATCATTCGTACCACTTCCCCCACCCCGCGCACTGGTCAGTCCTCTTTGTTTCTCCAGCAGTATCTGATCATTCCTGCCCTTGCCCATGTTGTTCCTTCTGCCAGAAACCCTCCCTCCCCAGGTGTTTACCTGGCTGACTCCTCTCAACTTTGCGGTCTCAGCTTGACTTCATCCTAAACACTTCCCTGATTGTTCTACCTTAAGGATCTTTGTGGGCTTACCTAGACAGCATATTAAAAAGCAGAGACATTACTTTACCCACAAAAGTCCACCTAGTCAAAGCTATGGTTTTTCCAGTAGTCGTGTATGGATGTGAGAGTTGGACTATAAAGAAGGCTGAGTGCTGAAGAACTGATGCTTTTAACTGTGCTGTTGGAGAAGACTCTTGAGAGTCCCTTGGACTGCAAGGAGATCCAATCAGTCCATCCTAAAGGAAATAAATCTTGAATATTCATTGGAAGGACTGATGCTGAAACTGAAACTCCAATACTTTGGCCACCTGATGCAAAGAACCGACAAACTTGAAAAGACCCTGATGCTGGTAAAGATTGAAGGCTAGAAGAGAAGGGGACGACAGAGGATGAGATGGTTGGATGGCATCACCGACACGATGGACATGAATTTGAGTAGGCTCCAGGAGTCGGTGATGGACAGGGAGGCCTGGCGTGCTGCAGTCCACAGGGTCGCAAAGAGTCAGACATGACTGAGTGACTGACCTGAAGGAGTTCTGTTCCCTGCACTTGATATTTTTTTCTTTCTTCTCCCCAATAAATTCCGTAAAAATAAAGATATCCCCTGTTTTGTTATCTGATGTCTCTATAGTATGTAAAACAATGCATGCTGAGGAGTAAGTACTTAATTAAACACTTGTTGAATGTTGACTGGATTGATGAATACCCAGTGTTTTCTCTCAAGCCTGAGCCCTTCTCTCACCCCCAACACTCACACATGATCCCTGTGTCGGGAATATTCTTCTCCAGTCCCCATCTAAACTAGTCAAGAATCCAGCTCACCACTAAGGTCTCAGCAGAGGTATCACTTCTTCCAGAGAGTCCTTCCTTGATCTCTTAAGTCAACTTTAGGGATTTAAGGCTCCTTCCATGTGCTGTAAAATCACGCTCTAGCCTGTCCTGCCAGTGCCTCCTCCAGCTTTGTGGCAGAAATTACCTATTTAACTGCCAACTGTTCCATCTAACTTGCACACACCCTGAGGATAAGAAGCACATAAGACCACCCACCCCTGTGTCCCTGCAGGCACTCTCTCTGTGTCAGGCACAGGGCAGATGACACGGTAAATATCTGCTGAATATGGACTGGAAATATAAATAATAGGGAATTATTTTTTAAACATTTCCTCTTTTCATCCAAAACTCACAGTGGTTCCAGGGAAGGATATGGTTGTTAACAGGACAGTGGGTCCTGAAGATCAGTTAAGAATTAGAGGCTAGGAAGAAATTTAAAGGCCATATTTTAGGCAAGAGAAAATACTTGAAAACACTCACCTGGCCAAAACATTTACTCTCTGGCTTAAGAGCTGATTTTCCTGAGGCTCTTTGGAAGCAATTATTGAATGTCTTTAATGTGCCAGGAAGTGTCCTAAGTGTCTTATACATATCTCATTTCGTCCACACAAAACCTCTATTATTGTTCCCATCTTTCACATATGAAAATTGAGGCAGAGAAAAGTCTACAACTGTCTGAAGATCACACTGCCAGGAGAAGGTGGAACCAAAATTTGAAACAAGGCAGTCTGTCTCTAGAGGTCACACTTCTAATCACTCTGCTGGAGAATCGGAGAGAGGTGGTAGAAAGAACTCTTATTCTTTGTGCTCGCTCATATTAGCTAGCTGAGTCTATGCGGCTGAGACTCCATCTCTCTGACCCTGTTTCTTCATTTGTGGATCACTTCTAATGTATGGATCATTTTCCAGGTCTTTTCTGGATCTAAATTCTCTGACTCCAAACTTTCTACCTGACAGGTGTCAACATTCAATCTATTTCTCTCTTTTATGGAGTAGCTGATCCAATGACTTAAGAGCATATTGTTTTCAGCTCACTCAATTTTATTGTTATCTGGGACCAGACCCATGGCAAGACATTGAAAGCTAAGTGTTAGAAGAGATTCCATTACCATCCAATAGAACACCATTACAATAAACAGTCTCCTCAAGTCTCAGTGTGCTAGTCATAGTTCTCTAGCATGGGATGGACCATCACATATGGAAGAGATCCATAGACTAACAGGACCAAAAAACCAAAACTAAACTTTCCCCACCTTTAGAGTATAGGACCATCTACACGCCTGGGAGGTACTCAGGGGGATATATGTACTGGAGAAGTGGCTGTATTAGACATCCACTGGCACTTTTTCCAACTCTGAGATTCCATTCCATGTGTACTACTAGGCCATTTGTATTCCATTAGTATTACTATACCAGGCCACATGGCCTGCCTCCTGAGAAATCTGTATGCAGGCCAAGAAGCAACAGTTAGAACTGGACATGGAACAACTGACTGGTTCCAAATCGGGAAAGGAGTACGTCAAGGCTATATTTTGTCACCCTACTTATTTAACTTATATGCAGAGTACATCACGCGATATGCTGGGCTGGATGAAGCACAAGCTGAAATCAAGATTGCCAGTAGAAATATCAATAACCTCAGATATGCAGATGACCCCACACTTAACAGCAGAAAGCGAAGAAAAACTAAAAAGCCTCTTGATGAAAGTGAAAGAGGAGAGTGAAAAAGTTGGCTTAAAACTAAGATCATGGCATCTATCCTATCACTTCATGGGAAACAGATGGGGAAACAATGGAAACAGTGACAGACTTTATTTTTTGGGCTCCAAAATCATTGCAGATGGTGACTTTAGCCATGAAATTAAAAGACACTTACTCCTTGGAAGAAAAGTTATGACCAACCTAGACAGCATATGAAAAAGCAGAGACATTACTTTGCCAGCAAAGGTCCGTCTAGTCAAAGCTATGGTTTTTCCAGTAGTCATGTATGGATGTGAGAGTTGGACTATAAAGAAAGCTGAGTGCCAAAGAATTGATGCTTTTGAACTGTGGTGTTGGAGAAGACTCTTGAGAGTCCCTTGGACTGCAAGGAGATCCAACTGGCCCTCCTAAAGGAGATCAGTCCTGGGTGTTCATTGGAAGGACTGATGTTGAAGCTGAAACTCCAATACTTCGGCTACCTGATGCAAAGAACTGACTTATTGGAAAAGACCCTGATGCTGGGAAAGATTGAAGGTGGGAGGAGAAGGGGACAACAGGGGATGAGATGGTTGGATGGCATCACCGACTCAATGAACATGAGTTTGAGTAGGCTCTGGGAGTTGGTGATGGACAGGGAAGCCTGGCATGCAGCAGTCCATGGGGTCACAAAGAGTCAGACACAACTGAGCAACTGGACTGAACTGTATTACTATTAAGTTACATACTATTAATATACTTAATTACATTAACATGTATTAATTGTATTAATAGTGACTAATATCATTAATAGTATACTATTGTTTTACTATTAAAACTTTTCAGAGTCAAAAGTCATCAATTTCAAATTAAGTGAGTTAGTCCACAAGTATCTCCTCATATATAAAATTAAGAATTAGAATTCATTAATTTAACAGTGTGGGGTCCCTGATTTTTTTCCCAGTGAGTCACTGATCATCCACAGAGCCCAGATTCTCCTCACTCAATATAATAACCATTACTGAGTCCAAGCTAGCTCTGCCCGCTGCACGACAGGCCAATGAATCCGATTCTCAAAGGGTTGCGGCAAGGAAGAGACTTTAATCGGAGAGTCGGCTGACCAAGAAGTTGGCAGGCTATCATGTCAGGGCCTGGTTGCCAGGTTCTTTATAGATCAGAGGTTGGGGGGCAGGGGGCAGAGCGGGGTGAGGAAACAAAGTAAAAAGACTATTCAGTCCTTATAAATGTCCCCTAGAATGCAGGGGGATGTGCTAGTTTCACTTCCTTAAAATCCTTCACAGTTGGGCTGCTCAGGTTATCTCCCTGAGGCAGACCATTATGTATTCTTATAATACCAAAGAAGGGTTAAAGTCACAGAAACAGATCCAGCATAAATTTAAAATTACTCTTCCCTGTTGCATAATCATAACAGTAATTATAATGTTTCCCATTAACTAAACATAGACTATATGCCAGGTGTCTTCTGGGGACTTCACATATATTATTCCATTTAATCACCACAGCAACACCATGAAGTAGGGATAATTATTATTACTCTCATTTTAGAGATAGGAAACAGAGGCATAAAGAGATTAAGTAACTTATCTTAGGCAAAAAAGTTAGCAAAGTAACAAAGCTGGGACTTGAACATAGAACCTCTGTTCTTGGTCAGTGCACAAATCATCAGACATTATTGCCTCAGGACACTAGAGCCATATCTAGATTACTTTCCAGAGTGCGCGAGAGGGGGTTTTGCCATTCCCACTCTGAAATCTGCCAGGACATTGCTTCCTTTGTGAGGAGAGAGCAGTGGGAAGAAGAGTCACCCTATATGAGAGTGAACGCACCCAGGCTGCAGTATAACTGGTCCATTCTCCTCATGGGATTCTAAATGCAACTGCACATGCTATTCTAAGCCTCAGTCCTCAAGGATCTCAGGAAATTCTCTGTCTAAAAATGAAACCTATCATCTCTCCTAAAAACCCACTGGTAGCAACAGAAGTCAATAGTGGTGCTATTATAACAATAAAAGCAATCCCATATACAGCATTGATCATGAGCCAGGCACTATTCTAGAAAGTTACATCTGATAACTTATTTACTCCTCACAATAACCCAATGAAATCAGTACTTTATTATCCCCATTCTGTGAATGGGGAAACTGAGGCATCATGAGGTCAGTAATTTGCCACAGTGATAACAGGCAAACATTAATAAACATTGTAACCAGGATTCAAACCCAGGTGGTCTGGCTCCAGCATCAATATTATTATGACCACATTATGCTCCTTCTGTCATCTCTTGCTTGAAGGAAAAAAATCCTGGTCAAAATCTATACAACTGTGTTTGGTCATTAAGAATATAAAATCACATAGGTTGGGTTAGAAAGGATTTTCATGAGGATCCATCTATTCTCTCATTTTCACAAAGAGAAACCAAAACCCAAAGAGGCAAAGTGTATACCAAGCCAGGACCAAATGGAGGTCTCCAGGTTTCCAGGTCAATGGTTTTGCCACATTATTTTCCATGTTCTCTCACCAATCAGTTATTTTCTCAAATTCAAAATTTGATTCTTACCTTTTTGAAAGTTCCCAGCTGCTACTTTCTTTGTAATGAGTCTGCATCAACAACTAAAGAGTGGATCTGGATTTCATTCAACTTAAATCTTTGAAAATCACTAAGTCTTTGCCAACAAAGGTCCGTCTAGTCAAGGCTATGGTTTTTCCTGTGGTCATGTATGGATGTGAGAGTTGGACTGTGAAGAAAGCTGAGTGCCAAAGAACTGATGCTTTTGAACTGTGGTGTTGGAGAAGACTCTTGAGAGTCCCTTGGACTGCAAGGAGATCCAACCAGTCCATTCTGAAGGAGATCAGCCCTGGCTGTTCTTTGGAAGGAATGATGCTAAAGCTGAAACTCCAGTACTTTGGCCACCTCATGCAAAGAGTTGACTTATTGGAAAAGACTCTGATGCTGGGAAGGATTGGGGGCAGGAGGAGAAGGGGACGACAGAGGATGAGATGGCTGGATGGCATCACCGACTCAATGGACGTGAGTTTGAGTGAACTCCAGGAGTTGGTGATGGACAGGGAGGCCTGGTGTGCAGCAATTCATGGGGTTGCAAAGAGTCGTACACGACTGAGCGACTGAACTGAACTGAACTGACTGAAGTCTTGTCTAAGTTGTGGCACTTAATTTTCAGACATAAGATAGTGCTTTCTGAAACACAGTTCAAACCTCTTTCAAGCTAAGCACTTGGGAAATAATATTTAATACAAATGGAAATTTGTATTAAAATCATCACCTCTTCATCCAATTAGCTTGCTAAAATAACAGAGAAAATGTTGCACAAATGCCAAGGATGTGGACACATCTTGAAGTTGAGATTGTTCACTTCACTCAGTCACAGAATTTGGAGAGATCTTAGACACCACCTCAGTATCCACCACCAAAGAAAAGTCAGACTCTTCTGCAATCTTCCTGATGCATGGCCACCCAGCTCCTTCCCTCTGTTTACAAACTATTGAGTTGCTACTGTGGGCTTCTTGCACTGACAGGAAGTTCATGACTGAATGAAAAGGGAGAGTTATCTATAGATCCATCAATACCAAGTCTCTATAGCAGTGCAATCAGAATATTCCTCCCTTTGATTTTTACTGAATCTTTTTTTTTTCTTGTGAACAGAGGCAGAGGAAATGCCATCTTCATCTTTCACAACGAAAAGACAGGAAAGTGGGGTCTCAGTGCCCAGAAACTGCCTGTCCAGGTCTAACATCAGTGAAGGCAGAATCTGGAGTCAAGCTGCCTCTATGAATCTGGGACCTTCCATTTGCTGGTCTGAGATCTAAGCAAGTTCCTTAATCTTTCTGAACTACAATGTCCTTATCTTGATATTCCTTACATCTTAAAGTTGTTGATAGGGCTAAGTGGGATAAATCATGAAAGGGGGAAAAAAATGCTTGGCATATGATATGCTAAAAAATGTTAATGATTAATAATGATTATTATTATTACTCCTCATCACAGCAGTGCCCTATATGGAAACCCATCTAGGAAGCCCTGCCATTTATAAGCAAAGGGAAGAATGCCTATTCTTGCAGGGTCTGACTTGAAAACTCCTCAGAACTGTTTCAGGGAAAGGATGAAAGAAACGAGGGCTGGAATAAGAGAAAATTAAGCTGACAATGTGGGTTGTATCAGCTTCCTTCCCTCACTATGCATTTTTCCAAGTTTAGAGGTGGAGCACTCTGTAAGAGTTGGCAGTGCTGTCTGGATGTGGGCAGTGCTGTCTGGATGTGGGCAGTGCTCAACACCTGCTCATTTTGTTGTTTCTTTTAAGGCAACAAAACCACCAACTGGTGGTGCAAAGAGAGGCTTTCTTAAGCCTGTCTGCTGCTATTTTACAGATGGAGAAAGACTTTATAAATGATCAGTGCAGATCCAAACTTATTAATTCCTTCCCACCCACATAGGAGCAATTAGGTGGAGGGAAGTACTGCTCATATATTGTAGATGGGACATGGAGACATGCAGAGGTGGGTTGTGCTCAGTGGTGCGGTACCTGAGTGCTCATTTTAGCTACAATTGCAAGAATCCCTAATATACCAGATTTCTCAGTACCTACAGCAAGTGTTTGCCCAGGGTGGTTGGATAAGGATAGAAATAAGAACAAGAAGTTGGTTAAAGTGAAAAAAAGCACAAAGGGAGGGTCAAAGGTGACAACTGCCCCTCTCAGATCCTTAAAAAAATGACCACATTTTTAGATGCATAATCCAGTCATTTTTTAACTCAAACAGGATAGGAAAAGATTTATATAAACCATCAACCTTGATTTTTTTTTCAGACTATGCTCTGTGGAGGTCTGGGATTCCACAAAGGAGCTTCAATGCCACCCACGGTAAAAGTAAAGATGTGGGTGGTTGCTCTGAGCAGGCTGAGCTATACACTCTGTACAATCAGGGCTGTTTTGCTTTAATTCAGTTTATATTTTTATAAGATTCTGTTGGGAAAAAATAAAAGTCCTGACATTTTTTTAAAGGTTGAAAAACATTGATATAACCTAACTCATTCATTCTACAGAATAGAAACAAAGGCTGAGACTACTTAAGGCACATACCTATATGTCGGCAGCTAGTTAGTGGCAGAGGAAGGATTACAAACTGGTTCTCCTGTGCACACTTGTTATGTCACCCTATACCTTGTATGAGATGTTTTGACAACTCCATTTCATATATGAACAAAGAGATGGCACTTGTAACAGCTAAATATTAATTAGTCACATGGAAAAACTTTTATGAGTAACATAAAGATCACTGCACTAGGGAAAAGTTATAATATTGAAGATTCTAGTTATGACAGCAGCAGAGTACATGACTTGAACTAACCTAATAATAATTATAAATTCATGTAAAAAAATTAAACTATCTGAAGGCATAGAGAGTGAACAGAAGGTAGAAACTAGAGGAGATCTAATTTGTTAAAGAAGAAAACATTACTGGATGACTACATGGTTATACTATTTATCTGCTAAAAGCATTCCTAAGTCTATGAGGCACAGGGCATCAAGGACTCAGGCAGAAATCACAAGCCTTATTGACCTGAGGTGTCAGAGGGCAGGATTCAAGGCAACCAGAGCAACTGGAAATGGAAAAGGAAATCCTAGAAAAGAGAGACCCAGAGAGAGAGAGAGAGAGAGCTCCAAAATCTGCATATGAATTTAGCTCAAGCATTTGGCTGAAATCTGTACTATGTATACATATGGAAAAATTCAAGAAAATTAGAAAAAGTAATAGCTAGAGGACTAAAAATTTGATTAGACATTTTGTCTGAAGCCTGTCCCAGCAGAGTCTGAGTTAGGAGTTTGAATTTGGCCAAGGCAGAGTAGCTTGGTAGACACTCCAGATTTTCTGTTCAAACTTTAGAAGGGCTAACACTAGAAATTAGACTGAGTAAAACTGAAATAAGTCCAACATAACAAACTATAAACCATTATACTCAAAGGAATCAACTAGTAATTTCACTGTTGAAACTAGGCTAAAATGAAAAGCAATACTCTTTACAGGAAGATTAAAGACTCCAATATCTTTATAACATTTGATCCACAATGTCTAGTATACAATCAGAAGTCACTAGACATACAAAGAAACAAGAAAAATGTGAATCACCAAGGAAAAACAGCATTCAACTGAAACTAGCCTCAAGATGACTCAGATTTTGGATGCAGAAGACAACATCTTTAAAGGATCTATTGTATAACTTCAAAGAATCAAAGGAAAGGGTGATCATAATGAACATAAATAAGGATAATTTCAGTGGAGAAATGAAAACAATATTCAAAAAACTAAATAAACTTAAAATTGAAAATTAAATCTTCAAAGTTAAAAAATTCAGTTTGCTTTTTAGCAGGTTGGACATGGCAATGAATTTTGAAGGAGCTCAATAAAAAGTAATCAATCTGAAGAACATAAAAAATTTGGAAAGAAAATAAACAAAACCTCAGTGAACAAGGATAGCATATCTAGTTGTCTGAAATATGTATAACTGGACTTCAAGGAGGGAAAAACAAAACAAAAATCTGTGGAAGAAAAGTACTTGAAAAAATAAGAACTGGGAGTCACCCAAATGTGCTGAAAAAACATACAGAAAAAAATCAACATACAGAATCAAACATTTTAATAATCTAGCTCAAAAGTTCTGCAGTGAGGCACATCATTGTCAAGTAACTGAAAATCAAAGATAAAACAAAATATTTAAAAGTAAGAAGAG
Organism: Bos taurus; assembly: GCF_002263795.3. Taxonomy (NCBI): domain Eukaryota; kingdom Metazoa; phylum Chordata; class Mammalia; order Artiodactyla; family Bovidae; genus Bos; species Bos taurus. The sequence continues at coordinate 74,188,653 of NC_037337.1, read as the reverse complement.
AAAGAGAAATGCATTGCATACTAGAAAATAATAAAACAAAACTGTCATCTCTCAGAGACATTGGAAGCCAAAACACAACAAAATGATACGTTTAAGAGCTGAAAGCAAAAATAAAACATCAACACTAAATCCTATATCCAGAGAAATCATCCTTCAAAAAAGTATGTGAAGTAATACATTTTTATGTAAATAAAAAGAGTATTCATCAGACCTTCATTTCAAGAAATGTTAAAGGAAGTTCGTCAAAAGAAAGGGAACTGGCAACAAACTAAATCTCAGATCTAAGGGAAGGATTGAAAAGCAATGGTAAATATGTGAGTAAAAATAAAAAATATTGGATGTTTTCTCCTTTTACTTTTTCTGAAAGACAACTGAAGAAAGTATATACTCTTCTGTGGGAGTGGAGAGTTGACACTGTGGAAAAGTAAAACATGAGATAACAATAGCACAAGGAGAGGGGAAGGAAGTGACTTATTCTGTCACAAAGTTGTATAATGTGACACACAACAAAGAGCAAACATAAAGCAGTACAATACTAACTCTAAGTGGACTGTGATAAACTAAGGATGCATGTGTAGTTCTTAGAAAATCCATGAAAAAAGAAAATACGAATGTGTATAGCTAAAATTTTAGAGGAATTTAAATGGAAAACTAAGCACATAGATGATTAACACAAAAAGAAACTAGTAAGAGCAACAGAAGATGAAAATCAGAAGCAACATTTAGAAAGCAAATAGCAAAATGATATACTTAAATGCAATAATTTCCACACATTAGATGCAAATGAAATAAAGACCACATTTGAAAGTAAAGATTGTCAAACTGAATAAAAAAGCAAGACCCAATTATTTAATGACCATAAGTACAAATACAAGTTATCAAGACAAGTTAAAAGCAAAAGGATTTAAAAAATAAGTTATTCAAACTGTAAGTATAAAGAAGTTGACGCAGCTATTAACATCAAGACAGTAGTTTTACCAGAGAGGAATTATATTTTAAAACAATAAAATGATCAACTCATGAAGACATAAAAATTATAAGTGTGTATGAAACTATTAACAGGGTTTCAAAACATGTGATGGAAAAACTAACCAAGCTCAAAAGAGAAACAGACAAACTCAAAACAAAACTAGAGATTTTGACACCCTTTTCTCAGTAGTTAGTTGATAGAGAAACTAAGAAAAAAATCAGTAAGTGTATAGATTTGTATGACTCAACATACAGTCCACTGTGATAATGTGACTTAAAAAGAAAAAACATTCTGCAGTTTTGAGGTACAGAGTTCTATGAAGGTCAAATAACACCAACATCTATACAACTCTTCCAGAAAGCAGAGGAAAAGAGAGCATTTCTCAATCCACTTTATGAGGCCAGCATAATACTAATGAAAAAAACTGACAAAGATGTCACAAATATAGAAAATTATATACCTATATCCTAAAGTTTAACAGGAGGCATTCCAATCTACTATACCAAAAGCAATAAAATATTCCTGAGAAAAAAATTAGAGAAGACTCAGTATTGTTAAGATATTAATTTTCCCAAATTATTCTGATTTAATGCAATCTAAACCAATATTTAAGCAGACATTTTGTAAAATTTGACAAGCATACTCTAAGGTGTATAAGGAAACATAAGGACTTAGAATATTCAAAATAATTTTTAAAAAGAACAAAGTGGGAGTACCAACCTACCTGCTTTTAAGACTTACGATACAGCTACACTGATCAACAATTTGATAATGGCAAAAAGGTAAACTAATTAATCAACAGAATTTAGTCCAGAAATAGGACTACGGAAATATGGTCCACTGTTTTTTTGTTTGTTTTTGTTTTTTAAAAAAGATTCCAAAGCAATTTAATGGGGGAAACTGAAGTCTTTCAAATAAGTATGCTTGAGCAAAACGAATTTTATTAATAAAGTAGAACATCAACCCATAGTTCACACTATGTGTGTGGGTATAAAAATTAATCATAGATTGAACTGTAAAACTTTACAAAACTCCTAGGAAAAAACATATAAGAAATTTTTGCAACCCTAAGATATATAAGTCCATATAGTCAAAGCTATGGTTTTTCCAGTAGTCATGTATGGATGTGAGTGAAAGTGAAAGTGTTAGTCACTCAGTTGTGTCTGACTCTATGAAACCCCATTGACAGTACCCACCAGGCTTCTGTGTCCAAGGAATTCTCCAGGCAAGAATATTGGAGTGCATTGCCATTCCATTCTCCCGAGGATCTTCCCGACATAGGAATCGAACCCAGGTCTCCTGCATTGCAGGCAGATTCTTTATCAACTGAGCCACTAGGTGATCCCAAAGAAAGGCAATGGAAAGACTGTTCAAACTTTTGCACAATTGCACTCATCTCACACGCTAGCAAAGTAAGGCTCAAACTTCTCCAAGCTAGGCTTCAACATGTGAACCGAGAACTTCCAGATATTCACTCTGGGTTTAGAAAAGGCAGAGGAAACACAGAGATCAAATTGCCAACATCCATTGGATCATAGAAAAAGCAAGAGAATTCCAGAAAAATACATCTACTTCTGCTTTATTGACTATGCTAAAGCCTTTGACTGTGTGGAGCACAACAAACTGTGAAAAATTCTTCAAGAGATGGAATTACCAGACCACCTTACCTGCCTCCTGACAAACCTGTATGCAGGTCAAGAGGCAACAGTTAGAACCAGACATGGAACAACAATCTGGTTCCAAATTGGGAAATGAGTACGTCATAGCTGTATATTGTCACCCTGCTTATTTAACTTATATGCAGAGTATGTAAAATGCCAGGCTGGATGAAGCACAAGCTGGAATCAATATTGCCAGGAGTAATATCAAGAACCTTAGGTTTGTAAATGACACCACCCTCATGCCAGAAAGTGAAGAGGAACTAAAGAGCCTCCTGATGAAAGTAAAATAGGAGAGTGAAAAAGCTGGCTTAAAACTCAACATTCAGAAAACTAAGATCATGGCATCTGGTCCCATCACTTCATGGCAACTAGATGGGGAAATAATGCAAACAGTGACACACTTTATTTTCTTGGGCTCCAAAATCATTGCAGATGGTGACTGCAGCCATAAAATTGAAAGACACTTGCTCCTTGGAAGAAAAGCTCTGACAAACCTAGACAGCATATTCAAAAGCAGAGATAGTACTTCACCGACGAAGGTACGCCTAGTCAAAGCTATGGTTTTTCCAGTAGTCATGGATGGATTTGAGAGTTAGACCATAAAGAAGGCTGAGCACCAAAGAATTGATAGTTTTGAACTGTGATGTTGGAGAAGACTCTTGAGAGTCCCTTGGACTACAGGGAGATCCAATCAGTCAATCCTAAAGGAAATCAGTCCTGAATATTCATTGGATGGACTGATGCTGAAGCTGAAACTCCAGTACTTTGCCCACCTGATGTGAAGAACTGACTCTTTAGAAAAGACCATGATGCTGGGAAAGATTGAAGACAGGAGAAGGGAATGACAGAGGATGAGATGCTTGGATGGCATCACTGACTCGATGGACATGAATTTGAGCAAGCTTGAGGAGTTGGTGACGGACAGGGAAGCCTGTCGTGCTATAGTCCACGGGATCACAAAGAGTCGGACACAACTGAGCGACCGAACTGAACTGGACCAACTACGCCAAAATCTAGAAGCAACCCATACGTTCAGCAACAGGAAAATGGATTAAACAAGTTATGGCAAATCAATGCAATGGAATACTAGTAAGCAAGAGGGCTGAACTATTTATACCTCCAACAATATGGATGAATCTCAAAAACATTAAGCTAAGAGTAGTGGGAAAAAAGTCAAAAGAGTACAAATAACATAATTCCATTTATATACTATTCTAGAAAATTTAAACTAGGACACTATGTCGGAAAATAGATCAGTGGTTGCCTAGAGGGGGGCAAGGGGGAAGTTACAGAGAACAATGGATTACGAAGGAGAATGAGGATACTATCGGAGTGATAAAAATGTTCGTTTTCTTGCTTCTTGTGATGGTTTCACAGAATGTCAAAATTGACAAATTGGACATTGTATACGTGTGTGGTTTATCAATTGCACCTTGGTAAAGCTTTTAAAATGTGAATCGAAGTAAAGCTGGTTCCCATGGCAGCCTTCTCTCTCTCCCCCACTGCAAGGTACTGAAGTTCTGTCTTCCCCTTACCAACTCAAATATTCCCAGCCATTTCTGGGCAATTGAGAAAACTCAAAACCAATGAAATCTAGCACTTGTCCTTCTGCTCTAGCCCAAGGAGAGAAGTTTGAGGACCACACCAAATGGAATGTCTCTCTGATCCCCTCTGTGTCCTCCTGGGAAACTCTCCTGGCTTTCTGATTTATATTCGAGTTACTAGATAAACCTTGAGATGTAGGCCACAATGTAGTTCTTGTCTGACTCCTCTGTGTCCCCAGTTACTGGACCCTATTTGCAACAGTCAGGAGCCACTAACTCAAGTCAAACCTAAAGAGCCCTTCAGACAGATAATGCTGACACAGCCTGGATTCCCCTGCTGCCACATTCAGCTCACTGTTTATTCTCGTGAGCCAAGTGTTTGCCAAATAAGCCCCCAGTTTTCCTGGCATCTCTGGACAGATATGTGTAAAGCTAGTTAATGTGTAAAGCTAGCTATGTGAATGGTCCTCTATCCAGGGCTACTATAGCCTCATTGAAGCTTATTTCTCTTCCCTTCCAGGCTACTAACCCAGGATAAGAAATGAAGCAACATGAAAGGATTGAGAGGGAGAAGGAAATGGCAACCCACTCCAGTAGTCTTGCCTGGAGAATCCCATGGACAAAGGAGCCTGGCGGGCTACAGTCCACGGGGTCGCAAAGAGTCAGACATGACTGAGAGACTAACACACATACACATTGAAAGTGAAAATCACTCAGTCAGGTCTGATTCTTTGATACAGTCCATGAAATTTTCCAGACCAGAATACTGGAGTGGGTAGCTGTTCCCTTCTCCAGAGTATCTTCCCAACCCAGGGATCAAACCCAGATCTCCTGCATTGCAGGCAGATTCTTTACCAGCTGAGCCACTAGGGAAGAACAGGTCTGACTGGGAAGATTACAAAAAGCCTTCTCTCCAGGTAGTATTCTGAGTAAGACCTATATTTGTACTCATTGGGTCCTCATTTCTCACTATTTTGGAGTCTCTCAAATAAAAATGTTTTCTGAACACTTGGCTTTGACAATTACTCTAAGCTGTTTGATTGTTGTAACAGGGCTAACCTGAACTAGTTGCTGCTGCTGCTGCTGCTAAGTCACTTCAGTCGTGTCCGACTCTGCGACCCCAGAGACGGCAGCCCACCAGGCTCCGCCGTCCCTGGGACTCTCCAGGCAAGAACACTGGAGTGGGTTGCCATTTCCTTCTCCAAATCTGAACTAAAGTAAGTGCTAAATCATTTACTTGCCCGATAAGCTCTGATAATTTGTATGCCTCCTACAAGGGCATCTCTTGATAGGACTCAAGCGTTGTGTTGTCTTCCTACAATGGTGGTATTTACATACAAATTAATGACCAGGACTGTAATTTACTCTGCTGAGAATGAAGTGACCTGATAATTAAATTTCTGCACATGCAGAGAAAACATGAAACCAGAATGCTTGTTCTTGCTTTCTTTTACCCAACCCCCAATAGTTCTCTCTCACTCGAATGAATCCTTATAAGCAAATGTGAATCAACATTTTAACTTACAAACATTCTGATTAAGAAGAAAAAAAAAATCTCATTGCCATGGATACTAAAATGAAGGGCTTGGGATATATTAGCAAGGCTGAGAAAGATACTGAACAGATCGCATACTTTGCAGGTGTTGAGTTTCTAGATTTCTATAATAATTGTTCAATTTATTCACTCATCTTCCCATTCCATGCAGCAAATCATCCTTAAGGCAATTTCCAAAGTTGTTTTATCTTGAGGTAAAACTCAACTGTAGCCCAGTCAAGCTACAGTGATAATTTCTATAAGGTAATTTCCGTGTCTTCAGCACCAAATTCACAGTAAATATACCCAAACATATCATGATAACTGAAAAAAATATAGACTGAACATACTCACTTAGCTAAGTAACAGCTTTTTGAGGAAAAATAAAAGCAGAAAAGCTCTATTCCAAAAGTCACACAATTTGCACATCAGATATTCAGTGGTGGTATGCACATATCATAATAATAGCCCCCCTAATAATCTCCCTGAAAATTAGATAATAAATAATGTTTCTCCATTTTCAGAAAAATTAATGGAATATTTTCTAAATGTTCCATTTTTTCCCATACAGCTTTGGATGCCCATATGCTTTGGGTGCCTATTATCACACATATGCTGATAAGCACAAGTAGGTAATAACAGAAATGAATATGAACAAAGAAATATGAACATCATTTATCATGCTTCTATGAAGTGACTTAGGAGCAGTGGCAGGGCTTCCCTGGTGGCTTAGTAGTAAAGAATCTGCCTGCCAATGCAGGAGACATGGGTTTGGTCCCTAGGTCTAGATCCCCAGCAGAAGGAAATGACAACCCACTCTAGTATTCTTGCCTGGGAAATCCCAGAGGAGCCTAGCAGGCTACAGTCCATGAGATCTCAAGAGTCAGGCATGACTTAGTGACTAAATAACAACAACATATCATGCCTCTTTCTTTAACATGCTTTGTCATGCACATGCATACTCATGGCTATGACTATTACATGGCTTACACAGTCCAGCTATAGTTTCTACTGATAAAATGATGCAAATAAATGCATTAAAATTTCATAGGGTACCACAAAAAAACACCTCAATTTTCAGACACTGAACCAGTTGAACAAGCCTAGCACCACTGAATGAGAAATGCTGCCCTGGGTACAGTAATGTCCCTTGTTCTCTCTATATTCTTAACTGCCATGAACAGTTTACCTTCTATGACTTTTCTTACTTACATTTTCTAAGTGGGTTTTTCTGTAGCTGTGACTTCTCTAACACCTTCAAAGAATTGCAGTCTTAACTCATTGTTCTCTAGTCTGTCCTCTTAGTGTCTAACATACAATTAGAAATAAAACAAATGCTTCAGTAATTGATAAACACATAAACTTAAAATCAGTATAATACCATATTAGTTGGAGTTCTCTAGAGTAACAGAACCAAAGTAGAAAAAAAATACATACACACACACACAACTGGCTCCCATGTAATTATGGAAGCAGAAAAGTCCAAAAAACTGCAGTTGGCAAGCTGGAGACCTGGGAGAGCCAGTGAGTCATTCCATCCTGACTGAGAGAACCAGGAGAGCCAATGGTATAAGTTCCAGTCTGAGGGCAGGAGAAGATCAATGTTCCAGCTCAAGGAGTCAAGCAGGCAGAGCTCCCCCTTGCTCAGGTTTTCAGTTGATTAGGTAAGGCACACCCACCTTAGGGAGGGCAATCTGCTTTATTCTGTTGACCAGTTCAAATGTTAGTTCAGTTCAGTCGCTCAGTTGTGTCTGACTCTTTGTGATCCCATGGACTACAGCACAACAGGCTTCCCTGTCTGTCACCAACTCCTAAAGCTTGCTCAAACTCATGTCCATCGAGTCGGTGACGCCATCCAACTGTCTCATCCTCTGTTGTCCCCTTCTCCTCCTGCCTTCAATCTTTCCCAGCATCAGAGTCTTTTCTAAAGAGTCAGTTCTTCACATCAGAGGTGAAAGTATTAGAGCTTCAGTTTCAGCACCCGTCCATCCAATGAATATTCAGGACTGATTTCCTTTAGGATGGACTGGTTTGATATTATTGCAGTTCAAGGGACTCTCAAGAGTGTTCTCTAACACCACAGTTCAAAAGCATCAATTCTTTGATGCTCAGCTTTCTTTAGAATCCAACTCTCACATCCATACATAATTACTGGAAAAACCACAGCCTTGACTAGATGGACATTTGCTGGTAAAGTAATGTCTCTGCTTTTTAAAATGCTGTCTAGGCTTTTCAAGGCAATGGCACCCCACTCCAGTACTCTTGCCTGGAAAATCCCATGGACAGAGGAGCCTGGTAGGCTGCAGTCCATGGGGTCGCTAGGAGTTGGACACGACTGAACGACTTCACTTTCACTTTTCACTTTCATGCATTGGAGAAGGAAATGGCAACCGACTTCAATGTTCTTGCCTGGAGAATCCCAGGGACGGGGGAGCCTGGTGGGCTGCCGTCTATGGGGTCGCACAGAGTCGGACATGACTGAAGCGACTTAGCAGCAGCAGCAGGCTTTTCACAGCTTTTCTTCCAAGGAGCAAGCATCTTTTAATTTCATGGCTGCAGTCACCATCTGCAGTGATTTTGGAGCCCAGAAAAATAAAGTCTGACACTGTTTCCACTGTTTCCCCATCTATTTCCCATGAAGTGATGGGACCGGTGCCATGATCTTAGTTGTTTTCAATGTTGAGTTTTAAGCCAGCTTTTTCACTCTTCTGTTTCACTTTCATCAATAGGCTCTTTAGTTCCTCTTCACTTTCTGCCATAAGTGTAGTGTCTTCTGCATATGTGAAGTTATTGATATTTCTCCTGGCAATCTTGATTCCAGCTTATACTTCATCCAGCCCAGCATTTCACATGATGTACTCAGCATATAAGTTAAATAATCAAGGTGACAATATGTCAAAATCAAAGGAGCCTTGATGTGCTCCTTTCCCAATTTGGAACCAGACCGTTGTTCCATGTCCAGTCTAACTGTTGCTTCTTATCTCGCATACAGGTTTGTCAGGAGGCAGGTAAGGTGGTCTGGTATTTCCATCTCTTGAAGAATTTTCCACAGTTTGTTGTGTTCCACATAGTCAAAGTTTTAGGCATAGTAAATAAAGCAGAAGTAGATATTTTTCTGGAACTCTCTTGCTTTTTCTATGATCCAACAAATGTTGGTAAATTGATCTCTGTGTTTCCTCTGCCTTTTCTAAACCCAGAGTGAACATATGGAAGTTCTCAGTTCATGTACTGTTGAAGCCTGGCTTGGAGAATTTTGAGCCTTACTTTGCTAGCGTGTGAGATGAGTGCAATTGTGAAGTAGTTTGAACATTCTTTGGCATTGCCTTTCTTTGGGATTGGGATGAAAACTGACATTTTCTAGTACTGTGGCCACTGCTGAGTTTTCCAAATTTGCTGACATATTGAGTGCTGCACTTTCACGGCATCATCTTTTAGGATTTGAAATAGCTCAGCTGGAATTCAATCACCTCCACTAGCTTTCTTCCTAGTAATTCAAATGTTAACCTCATCACAAACATCCGCCCAGACACACTCAGAATATTTGACTAACAATCTTGTTACCTCATGGCCCAGTCAAGTTGATATATAAAATTAACTATCACAAATACCATATAAAAGCCAAAGGGAGGAAGAATGCCAAGAAGAAGCAGAGCATGCACAAGTTTTAATCCTAGCTCTGACAATTTCCAGTTGAATAATCTTGGGTCATCAATAAACCTCAGTTTACTCCTCCTTAAAAATTAGACCAGCTTTTTGTTCTTGCTATTCAGAAGCCTGAGGCCATACAGAACCTCTTGTACTACAAACTCACAGAAATGCCGATAAAATTAGAAAGACACCTGGTATTAGCCCAGAGGGGTAGCCAACTTGTTTGCAGGTCACAGACTGATATCTCAGATATGAATAGCCTTGGGATCATGCAAGGCTGGATTCAGCACCTCAGCATAAGACTTCTATTCTTCATTTACACCCATGGCTGATTCATGTCAATGTATGGCAAAACCACTATAATATTGTAAAGTAATTAGCTTCCAGTTAAAATAAATAAATTAAAAAAATAAAAGTGACTAAGGAAGCAAAAAAAAAAAAGACTATTACTCTTTAAAAAATGCTGCCCCTTTCTTTGAAAAGAGGACTAGTAAAATTTCATCTAACAGTTTGTACTTAGAGAAGTGGGAAGAAAGCTTGCTATTTGTTTGAAGCTGTGAATGGAAAAAAAAATTATCCTGTGAGAAATAAAAACATCAAGTCTTTACCTCTTACAGAAGTATAATATCAATGCAGGGCAGAAATCTGAAAGCAAGAAATTACTAAGCAAATCCAAGAGATTTTGTACTAACAGAGGCAAGTACAAAATTGTTCACTTCCATAAGCAAAAGTACAGGGGATTATATCCATCACCACATTCAAAAACAAATGCCTTCTGAAGATGAGCTCACCCACAAACACACAGAAGATAATACATAAGAGGCATTAAACTAGCATGAGGTGAAATGCAAAACAATCTAAGAATATATAGTAATCGTAAGCATATGTGGAAGAGTTATAAAAATCAGCCATGTATCAGGCCACAAAAGAAGCTTCAAAAATACAGTTAGACCACATTTTAATTTCAATGCAGTTAGAAATAAAACAAGACTTTTTTAAATTATAAAAATGCTTCTGGAAACCAGAAACCACAATTTTAAATAATTGATGGGTCAAAAAAAGAAACCCTAATTGGAATGATAAAATATTAATAACTAAAAAATAATGAACACATCACATATCATATACTTGTGGGATATAGTTAAAGTGGTACTTAAAGAAAATTTATGGATTAATTTAGAGTATATATTATGAGTCAAGAAAAAGATGAAAAAATTAATATGATAGAAATGTCAACTCAAGGTATTATTGATCAACAGATTAAACCAAACTACACAGAAGAAATAGAAAAGAAGAAAGCAAATATTAAAAAAAATATATAACTATAAAGAAAACACTAAAAAATACAGAAGATATTATAAAAACTATCTTTTAAAGATAAACCATTGACAAGGTTGATTCAGACAAATATAACTATAGACACTGTGGGCATTTAAGAATCACAAGAGAAAAAAGATTTAAATGTTTTTTGAAAAGAAAAAATAGAAAACACATAGACCAATAACCACTAAAAAAAGTAAAATGTAGAAAAACAATTCAAAAGGGACATATCACATGCAGATGGATTTATATGACTTTTTCTAGCCTTCAAAGGAAGGTAACTTGCTCTTTTATATAAGCTATTCTAGAAGGGAAAACCCATATCATTTATGAAATCAAAGAAGGTAATTTATATAGTAACTCAATTTCTGATGATCCTAGTTATAAACATCCTAAAGAGCAGCAAACAAAATTGAAATGTATTTTTAAAAATGCACTGAAAATAAAAATTGAGAGACATTTAAATACTTGGAAATTATCTAAAGTATAAATAATCACGCTAATATAATCATCTCAATAGATGTATAAAATCATTAAGTAAATTTCAACACTTTCAAGAGTTTTTGCGATTAAAAAAAAAAACTCTTCAGATACTAGGAATAAAAAGAAACATTGTCAACCTGAAATAGATAATCTACCATTCATCACACTCAAAGATAAACTTTAACATTCCTTACAGACTATACCAGGTTGCTCAGATGGTGAAGAATTCTCCTGCAATGCAGAAGATTCAGGTTCCATCCTTGGGTCAGAAATATCTCCTGGAGAAGGGAATGGCAACCCACTTCAGTATTCTTGCCTAGAAAATTCCATGGACAGAGGAGCCTGGTGGGCTATAGTCCATGGGGTCACAAAGAGTCGGACATGACTAACGCTTTCACTTTCAGAGACTATGTAAAACTTGGAAAACAAGGAATAAAATTCCAAAAGATCAAACTAAGTTAAAAAAAAAAGAATTGAGGTCAATTTTAAATTAAGAGTTCATTAAGGAGATCTCTGCCTCTGATCAAGACAGAAAAACAAATACTAAGTCTGCTCTCTCACATGAAACAACTAAAAACCTGGCCATAACTCATGGCTCGAAAAATACTAAACAAAGGCAATAAAAAATAGCAATTCCTAAGAGATGAGATATAAGCAAGTAAGTCCTATGATAGTCCAAGCTGATTACACGGAGAATGTTTTGAAGCCATTGTCTAGGGAAGGGGAACCCAGGCAAGGTTGGTGGTCTCCCTGATTTGAGGTGATAAAGCTAAGAAGCCAGGGGTGCCACAATATGAAAGCTCAGGAAACAGTATTAAAGAGGAGAGCTAAAAAGAGAGAGAAATCTAGAGATCTGCCATACTTGAGTTTTCAGCTGAAAACTGGTAAGTGAGCAAACTATGGAAAGAACCACTCAAACTGGTCAGGAAACAGTCCCTTGAACTCACCCAGAGTCAAGAATAGTGCTCTGGTCCAACTAGCTAGAGTAGAAAATCTTATAATTGATGTGGCATTGAGTAAACCACTCAGAAGGGTTTTGGCTCAGTGGGGAAGAACAATTAAATCTAGATCAAACATTACTTAGGTCCTACCTAAAAAGGCTTAAAACAAAGACCTAAAAGGATCAAGCAGTTTTCAAATTGTTTAACCACAACTCAGAGCAACACTTAAGAATATTTCTATATCCAACATGCAACAAGATAAAATTCATGATGTATGACATTCAATCAAAACTTTCTAGGCACATTGAGAAGCAGAAAGATATTGTGTGTAATGAGGGGGAAAGTCAATCAATTGAAATGGAATAAGAAATGACACAGATAATAGAAAACATAGGCAATTCTTAGCCAAGGACATTAAAACAGTGACTATCACTGTATTCCATGTATTCAAGAAGTTAGAAGACATTACGAACACAATAAGTAGAGAGTCAAATGAAAATTTTGAAGCTGAGAACTACACTAAAATGAAAAAACTAACACTGATTGGGATTAATCACAGAATTGGACAATAAAGAAGAAAAGAGTAGTGAGCTTGAAAACGGTAAAAGCAATTCAAAATGAAACACTGAGAAATATAATCATTGGGCAAAGATGAATAGAGTGTCAGTAGCAGTGGCACAATTTGAGGTAGCATAAAATATATATCAGAGAAGGCAATGGCACCCCACTCCAGTACTCTTACCTGGAAAATCCCATGGAGGGAGGAGCCTGGTAGGCTGCAGTCCATGGGGTTGCTAAGAGTCAGACACGACTGAGTGACTTCATTTTCACTTTTCACCTTCATGCATTGGAAAAGGAAATGGCAACCCACTCCAGTGTTCTTGCCTGGAGAATCCCAGGGACGGGGGAGCCTGGTGGGCTGCAGTCTATGGGGTTGCACAGAGTCGGACACGACTGAAGTGACTTAGCAAAATATATATAATTGATGACCCTGAAGGAGAGAGGGGAGCAGGAAAAATATGTGAAGAAATCACGGCCAAACTTTTCCATATTTGATGCAAATTATAAACCCACCAATTCAAGACGTAGAAAACATCCTAAGTCCAAGAAATATGGGAAAACTACACTAAGGCAAATCATAACCAAATTGCTAAAAACCAGTTGGTCTGCTAAGTCGCTTCAGTCGTGTCCGACTCTGTTCGACCCCATAGATGGCAGCCCACTAGGCTCCTCTGTCCCTGGAATTTTCCAGGCAAGAATACTGGAGTGGGTTGCCATTTCCTTCTCCAATGCATGAAAGTGAAAAGTGAAAGTGAAGTTGCTCAGTCCTGCCCGACTCTTCGCGACCCACCCCATGGACTGCAGCCTACCAGGCTCCTCTGTCCATGGGATTTTCCAGGCAAGACTACTGGAGTAGGTTGCCATTGCCTTCTCCAAAAAACCAGTTGGAGATGGTCAGAAACAAAACAACACAATGAACCCTAATATAGACTATGAACTAGTCAACAATAATGTATCAATACTGCTTCATCAATTATAACGAAAGTACCACAACAATCTAAGATAAATAACAGGAGAAACAAGGCTGGAAGAGAGTATTTGGGAACTTTTCATACTTTTTACTTAATTTTTCTGTAAACCTAAAACTGCTCTGGGAAAGTAGTCTACTGATTTTTTTTTAAATAGAGGGGGAAAAAAGACACTATGAACAGAGAAATGTAGACAAGAATGTTAGGAGACTTCTCATTGTGAAATCTCACAGTGAAAAAATATTTTTAAAGTGCTAGAAGAAAAAGCTGAAAGTATTCTAGACCTAGAGAAAATATCTTTCAAAATACAAGGCAAAATAAAGACTTCAGAAAGAATCTAAGTGGCAAAAAAAAAAAAAAGTTAAAAAGTCCTTCAAACAGAAGAAAAATGATACTAGACATAAATCTGCATCTACACAAAGAAATGAAGAGCACCTGAAATTACTATGTGGGTAAATACACAAAGACTTAGGTTCTTTTAAATTTTTTTAAGTGTCCCAAGTTTTACAACAGACTGGTTCCAAATAGGAAAAGTACGTCAAGGCTGTATATTGTCACCCTGCTTATTTAATTTATATGCAGAGTACATCATGAGAAATGCTGGGCTGGAAGAAGCACAAGCTGGAATCAAGATTCCCGGGAGAAATATTAATAACCCCAGATATACAGATGACACCACCCTTATGGCAGAAAGTGAAGAGGAACTCAAAAGCCTCTTGATGAAAGTAAAAGTGGAGAGTGAAAATGTTGGCTTAAAGCTCAACATTCAGAAAACTAAGATCATGGCATCTGGTCCCATCACTTCGTAGCAAATAGATGGGGAAACAGTGGAAACAGTGTCAGACTTTATTTTTTTGGACTCCAAAATCACTGCAGATGGTGATTGCAGCCATGAAATTAAAAGACGCTTACTCCTTGGAAGGAAAGTTATGACCAACCCAGATAGCATATTCAAAAGCAGAGACATTACTTTGCCAACAAAGGTCCATCTAGTCAAGGCTATGGTTTTTCCAGTAGTCATGGATGTCTGTGAGAGTTAGACTGTGAAGAAAGCTGAGCACCGAAGAACTGATGCTTTTGAACTGTGGTGTTGGAGAAGACTCTTGAGAGTCCCTTGGACTGCAAGGAGATCCAACCAGTCCATTCTGAAGGAGATCAGTCCTGGGTATTCTTTGGAAGGGCTGATGCTAAAGCTGAAACTCCAGTACTTTGGCCACCTCATGCGAAGAGTTGACTCATTGGAAAAGACCCTGATGCTAGGAGGGATTGGGGGCAGGAGAAGGGGATGACAGAGAATGAGATGGCTGGATGGCATCACCAACTCTACGGACATGAGTTTGAGTGAACTCCAGGAGTTGGTGATGGACAGGGAGGCCTGGTGTGCTGCGATTCATGGGGTCGCAAAAAGTCGGACACGACTGAGTGACTGAACTGAACTGAACTGAAGTTTTACATATGTGTTACAATATACAGATGTTAATTTTGACATTTCAGAATCTTTCTCTCTCAGGAAAGACATCTGGTTTTCTTTTATGAAAACATGCCTCCATGAGGTTTGAGTAGGCAAATAACTCAGACACTGGCAATGAGAGCTAACCTCAGAACTTTGCAATGTGTATGCATTAGTCACTCAATCATGTCCAACTCTTTGTGACCCCATGCATTGTAGCCTGCCCAGTTCCTCTATCCATGGAATTATCTAGGCAAGAATACTGGAGTGGGTAGCCATTCCCTTCTCCAAGGAATCTTCCCAACCCAGGGGTTCAACCCAGGGGTTGAACCTAGGTCTCCTGCATTGCATGCAGATTCTTTACCATCTGAGCCACCAGAGAAGCCCTAGAACTCTACTGGAGATATTAAAAAAAGCTTCCCAGGTGGCACAGTGGTAGGTTCGACCCCTGGGTCAGGAAGATTCCCTGGAGTAGGAAATGGCAACCCACTCCAATATTCTTGTCTGAAAAATTCTATGGACAGAGGAGCCTGGTAGGCTGCAGTCCATGGGGTCACAAAGAGTTGGACACAACTGAGCCACTAAACACACACACACACTCCTGCAGCTGAGGTTAAGGTAGTAGGATATAGGCCTGTATCTGCCATCACCTAGGAGACAGTCTGCCTGAGAAAAAAACCAGCACAAAAAACAGTAGAATCAAGAATTTTGGATTCTAAATACTAAGACCCCCTGTGAAGTAGAGCCAATCGTTTTCATTTGGAAGCACAATTCACTGGGCTTTTCACTTCTGTGAACTAAAAAACTCTAGTGTGTGTGTATGTGTGTGTGTGTGCACGCGTGCATGCACACGAGCATGCACACTTGAGCCCCTTTTGATTTAATTTCTGTCACTTGCACCCAAAAGGATTCTGACTGGTGTAGTCAAGTGCAAAGAGTATTACAGGTGAGAGTTAAGAGATCTCTATTTTAGACTTTCCCCTGACAATACAGAATTATAAAATCTTGGCCAAGGAACTTTATATCGCTCTCTTCTCTGAATTTCTACAAGAAATGCTGTCTACATAATTCATTAAGCAAATAAGTATGTACTGCTCTGTGATATGTCTTCTAGCTTGACTAACTATTTTAAAATCTTTATTAACATTTTATTCACTTATGCCTTATTTCCCCTGCTGAATTATATCCTTGATTCCTCCCACACAGCTGATGTATCCGCTGAACCCAAACACATTTACAGCACAGCTAATGTGAGTAAGCTAACCTGTTAGGGTTCTCTCAGTTTAAAAGAAATTTGTGATACTTTAAGAGTCAGAAACCACTGAGCATCTGAGTACAAACACAGTTTAAAGCAACCAAATACCACAAATACCACAACTAGGGCCCCAAATACCACAACTGCTCTCTGATTCCACAGCATTTATTTCATACTGACAAAGCTGCCCCATGTTTTGTCCCTTAAATACCATGATTCTCTGGAGGCAGAGTCCATGATAGGCCTTTACAGCCCCAAGATGGAGCTCGGTGCCCTTGACTCTGTCAGCATCCTGAAAGCACTGGCTGAACTGAACTCAGCTCCATCCAAAATTCACTTTATGTTCAGAAATATTTTCCTTCACTTATGAAGATAGGAAGTGAAAAGCCAAAGAATTTAGAATCAAAAGACAGGTTTTAGCCTTGATCCTGCCACATGTTAGCTGTGTGACTTGTCCTTTGTTACTTGACTTTTCTGAGGCTTCAGTTCTTCATATGAAAATAATGATCCCTGCCTTCCCCTTTTTTAAGGTTTTGGTGAGGAACAAGAGCAATCATTAGGGGAGGGAGGAGGGAAGAGGGTTCAGGATGGGGAACGCGGGTATACCTGTGGTGGATTCATTTCGATATTTGGCAAAACTAATACAGTATTTTAAAGTTTAAAAATAAAATAAAATTTAAAAAATTAAATTAAATTAAATTAAAAAATTAAAAAAAAAAGAGCAATCATTTGTAGGCAAAGGACTCTAAAAGCAAAATTTACTAAACCACAAAAACAAAGGAGAAAAGGAAAGATATACGCATTTGAATGCAGAGTTCCAAAGAATATCAAGGAGAGATAAGAAAGCCTTCCTCAGTGATCAGTGCAAAGAAATAGCGGAAAACAACAGAACGGGGAAGACTAGAGATCTCCTCAAGAAAATTAGAGATAACAAGGGAACATTTCATGCAAAGATGGGCTCGGTAAAGGACAGAAATGGTATGGACCTAACAGAAGCAGAAGATATTAAGAAGAGGTGGCAAGAATACACAGAAAAACCGTACAAATAATATCTTCACGATCCAGAAAATCACAATGGTGTGATCACTCACCCAGAGCCACAATGTGACTTCACATTCCTGGAATGTGAAGTCAAGTGGGCCTTAGGAAGCATCATTATGAACAAAACTAGTGGAGGTGATGGAATTCCAGTTGAGCTATTTCAAATCCTAAAAGATGATGCTGTGAAAGTGCTACACTCAATATGCCAGCAAATTTGGAAAACTCAGCAGTGGCCACAGGACTGGAAATGGTCAGTTTTCATTCCAATCCCAAAGAAAGGCAATGCCAAAGAATGCTTAAACTACCACACTATTGCACTCATCTCACACAGTAGCAAAGTAATGCTTAAAATTCTCCAAGCCAGGCTTCAGCAATAAGTGAACCGTGAACTTCCAGATATTCAACCTGGTTTTAGAAAAGGCAGAGGAACCAGAGATCAAATTGCCAACATCCGCTGAATCATCTAAAAAGCAAGAGAGTTCCAGAGAAATATCTACTTCTGCTTTATTGACTATGCCAAAGCCTTTGACTGTGTGGATCACAATAAACTGTGGAAAATTCTGAAAGAGATGGGAATACCAGACCATCTGACCTGCCTCTTGAGAAACCTGTATGCAGGTCAGGAAGCAACAGTTAGAGCTGGACATGGAAAACAGACTGGTTCCAAATAGGAAAAGGAGTACATCAAGGCTGCATATTGTCACCCTGCTTATTTAACTTATATGCAGAGTACATCATGAGAAAACCTGGGCTGGAGGAAGCACAAGCTGGAATCAAGATTGCCAGGAGAAATATCAATAACCTCAGATATGCAGATGACCCCACCCTTATGGCAGAAAGTGAAGAAGAATTAAAGAGCCTCTTGATGAAAGTGAAAAAGGAGAGTGAATAAGTTGGCTTAAAGCTCAACATTCAGAAAACTAAGGTCATGGCATCCAGTCCCATCACTTCATGGCAAATAGGCGGAAAAACACTGGAAACAGTGGCAGACTTCATTTTTGGGGGCTCCAAAATCACTGCAGATGGTGATTGCAGCCATGAAATTAAAAGACGCTTACTCCTTGGAAGAAAAGCTATGACCAACCTAGACAGCACATTAAAAAGCAGAGACAGTACTTTGCCAACAAAGGTCCATCTAGTCAAGGCTATGGTTTTTCCAGTAGTTATGTATGGATGTGAGAGTTGAACTAGAAAGAAAGCTGAGTGCTGAAGAATTGATGCTTTTGAACTGTGGTGTTGGAGAAGACTCTTGAGAGTCCCTTGAACTGCAAGGAGATCCAACCAGTCCATCCTAAAAGAAATCAGTCCTGAATGTTCATTGGAAGGACTGATATTGAAGCTGAAACTCCAATACTTTGGCCACCTGATAAGAAGAGCTGACTCATTTGAAAAGACCCTGGTGCTGGGAAAGATTGAAGATGAGAGGAGAAGGGGACGACAGAGGATGAGATGGTTGGATGGCATCATCAACTCAATGGACATGAGTTTGAGTGAACTCCAGGAGTTGGTGATGGACAGGGAGGCTTGGCATGCTGCAGTCCATGGGGTCGCAAAGAGTCAGAGACAACTAAGCGAACGAACTGAACAATGTACTCATTATATTATATATAATATCCCATTTAAAACTGAGTAATATGCTCAGAGGTAGCCATTATATGCTCACTCAACAGAAGAAGTTCCTGGGATCCACAGAAATCAAGTAATGTGTAAGCTCTATCTGCCTCCAAAGCCCATATTCCTTCCATTACATTATTCTACTTGGTAAATACAAAGCAATATGCAAATAACAGGTGTTTCATTCCCCAGGTGCCAGGGAACCATGAAAAAAGAAAGGCTGGGCCTCAAATGATAAAGGACAAACACGATCAAAGTGGGACCCAAAGAGTTTCTGCTTATCCACAGTAGCTGGGATTGTCAAAATTCAGGTACGTGTCCCTAGACAACTTTTCCCTCCTATATCCGAAGCCAAGGATACTAACTGTTTATGCCCTCTTTCCTGATGAGGCTCAGAATCTGTAAATGCACTTCAAACAGCAAAATCCACTGATCAGAACTGCCTACAGAATGAAGCTACTATTCAAACTTGTGCCCTGTAAAGACAGCTTTCATTCTGTTTAGAGACTGTAGAGCAAAGGTACAGGCAAGCCTGGAATCAGGAGAGGAAAAGGAAAGATAATGGAAAGGAATTCACTTATTTAAAAGTCCATCTGCTAGGACTTCCCTGGTGATCCAGTAGTTAAAGAATCCACCTGCCAATTCAGGGAACATGGGTTTGATCTCTGGTCTGCGAAGATCCTGAATGCCATAGGGCAACTAAGCCCACGCACCACAACTACTGAAGCCTGAACACTCTAGAGTCACCGCAATGAGAAGCCCATGCACTGAAAATAGAAATTAGCCCCCACTTGCTGCAACTAGAGAAATCCTGGGCACAGCAACAAAGACCCAGTGTAGTCACAAATAAATAATTTTAAAACATGCTTTAGAAAAAAAGTCCATCTGCTTAATAAACAGCATGAGATGCCAGTCCCAGGGCCTGATGTCAGACACAGTTGACAAATAAAAATAGACCCAGCCCTCACCTGGCAATTATAATCCCATTAACTCTCTTCTATGATATCAAAAGCCTTCAGAGGGCCAGAAAGCAGGCAGAAAAAGTGGGCTCATCTCAGAAAGCAGAAATAGCCTAGATGGGTCAGTAACTTCAAAGACTGCCAAGCATGCAGCTGGAACACTTGGCACTTAGATTTCAGAATTCATGTTCTCTTGGATTTTTAAAAAGGAAAAAACTGTGTACATATCATAATCTATTTAACACCCCAGTAGGGTCTGGGGCAACATCTTGTAATAAGATGCATTAATAATTAAAACATGCAAATATTCACTCTAAGATAAATAAGTGAAAGTTCTAAATAACCTCATCTCAGTTCAAGTAATCCCTGATATTTTGAAAAGATTCCGGTTTTCAAGGTCTTGGATTTGGAGATTCCAAATAAGGGTTTGTACACTTGTATCAAGGATAAATACTGCATATATCAATCTAAGATAAAAGTTAATTTTGTGTGTTTGATCTCTAGAAGAGACATCCCAAATTATATGTTGGTGTTTAAAAAGCTATGCAAAATTTTTCCCCACAAGATTTATTGAGAAATATTTTTTTTAGATATAAGAATCTCAAATATTTAAAATCTTTTAAGATATTAAAGAAATCCATTTTTAGAATAAAACATAACTCTACGGGTTGGAGATAGCACAGAGTAACTGAAGAAATTATAAACATACAAGGTAAACATGAGAAGTGCTTATCTACCGAAACCCAGGAATGAACCAGAACTGTGGTGTTGGAGAAGACTCTCGAGAGTCCCTTGGACTGCAAGAAGATCAAACCAGTTCATCTTAAAGGATATCAGTCCTGAATATCCATTGGAAGGACTGATGCTGAAGCTGAAACTCCAACACTTTGGCCACCTGATGCAAAGAACTGACTCTTTGGAAAGGACCTGATGCTGGGAAAGATTGAAGGCATGAGGAGAAGGTGATGACAGAGGATGAGATGGTTGTATGGCATCACTGACGCTATGGACATGAATTTGAACAAGCTCCTGGAGTTGGTGATGAACAAGGAAGCCTGGCGTGCTGCAGTCCATGGGGTCACAAAGAGTCAGACACGATTGAGCAACTGAACTGAACTGAAACATGAGAAAAGTAAAAGGACCTTGTGAACTGAGTTCCTGCCACAATTAAGCTGAAGGGGTCAGAAGCCCATGCTGCTGAAAATCACTTAATGTGGAAACCAGGGTTCTCAGGGCACCTGAGACCTGCTCTTGCAGCTCAAAGACAAAGATGTCGAAGAAATGCAGTGACTTGTCCGCTGATGATGCACTCCGAGGTTGCTGCTTTTGAGTCCTACCTATTGATCCACACATGAAATGTGATACCACGGAGGAGGCTATTCCCTTGATCTTCCACAGCAAGGCAGCCTCATGCTTCCCTGCAGCCTCCCTGCTCATCTCTTGGTGCCAGTGCTCTGAAGGGTTCTGCCTTGAGCACTTGGCTCAGTCCACATGCTGGACCTGCTAATCTCAGACCACCCACAGCTTCAACTGCCACGTCCAGAACGGCGACTGGCAAAATCAGTTCCTCCATTCCCTCCCAAGCTCTTCATTTATGCATTCAACACCAGCCTCCAGCCGGGGTCTCACTACAACCCCCACCATGGCCATCCTGCACCCACCTACTCCCAACCTTTATCCTTTATTCCCATCCTCATGTTTCTGTGTGCAGAATGACCTCTGCTCCCTCTATTCCCATTCACAATTTTTTATTGGAGTAAAGCTGATTTACAATGTTGTGTTAGCTTCATGTGTACAGCAAAATGATCCAGTCATACATATATATGACAATATATATATGTATATATATATGAAAGTGTTAGTCATTCAGTCGTGTCCAACTCTTTGTGGCCCCATGAACTGTAGCCCATCAGGCTCCTCTGTCCATTCTTGTCCAGGCAAGAATACTGGAATGGGATGCCATGTCCTTCTCCAGGGGATCTTCCTGACCCAGGGATCAAACCCTGGTCTCCTGCATTGCAGGCAGATTCTTTACCATCTGAGCCACCTGGGGAGCCCATATATCTATACATATTCCTTTTCAGATTATTTTCCCTTATAGATTATTACAAAATACTGAGTACAGTTTCCTGTGCTATACAGTAGGTCCTTGTTGGTTATCTAGTTCATATATTGTTGTTCTTGTTTAGTTGCTCAGTTCTGTCTGACTCTTTTGGTACCCCATGGACTATAGCCTAACAGTCTCTTCTGTCCACAGGATTTTTCAGGCAAGATTACTGGAGTGGGTTGCCATTTCCTCCTGTAGATCAAGGGATCTTCCTGATCCAAGGACTGCACCCATGTCTCCACGTCTCTTGCATTACAAGTGGATTCTCTACACCAAGCTGCCAGGGAAGCTCATTTTATATATAGAAGTGGGTATGTCAATACCAAACTCCTAATTTTAACATCATTCTTCAAAATGCTTAAACTTCTTTAGGATCTGTTCTCCCCTCCCTTTTCCAAAACACAAACCTGAGCTTGGGTTTCTTTCCCTTATTCTTGCTCCTCCTCCTGTCAGCGCTTACCCCAGTCAAAACATTTTACCAAAACAATTTAACATTCTCCATGTACTTGTACACGTCACCTCTAGAGAGGCAGCTCTTTAAAAGTGGGAGCAGAGTCCCTCTCTTTGCATCCTCACAGCCAAGCTAGTGTAGTGTCAGACTAACAGCAGCTGCTCAATAAATATTTATTAAATGAAAGCAGTAATTAATTAGCCACATCCAACTATAGTGGGAAGAATTGGAACCCTCAAAGCATCAACCACAGAAAAGTACCTGTCACCATAATCAGGCACAGAGTGGGTGTTTAACACAGATGTGTCCAGTGGTTGTTATATATTTCACTAGAATTTATTCAACTCTTTATCTTGTATTTCTGATATACACAGATTAAATGGGCTTATGTGGTCTGGACGACAGCCCCAACTCTTAACAGGAAATAGCCTTTCACATTCCAAGTAGCTTATGAAGACGCCCTTGGAACAGAACCCATTGGTAAGCAGGGGTGGAAAGTAACCACTGTTCATCAAAATTAGCTTCTATGAATCTATTTCAATTTCTTTTTGCTAAACTTGTAAGTGAATATCTACTTGTCTCTTTAATAAAATTTAACACATTTTCCCTCATTAATTTCTTCCTGTATTCTACATTCTACTCTTCTTCTTCTTCTTTTTTTTTTTTTAACTCTATTGCAGAATGTCTTCCAATCACCAGCTACTAAGCAAACTGGGAATAGAATGGGTACCTCAGTCAAGCTTGCTTTCCCTCCTGACTCTGAGGGAGTCATTATACTAGCCATTCTCCAGATGTGATCCTGGGAGGTTCAGTTCAGTTCAGTCAGTTCAGTCGCTCAGTCATATCCAATCCCTTGTGACCCCATGAATCACAGCACTCCAGGCCTCCCTGTCCATCACCAACTCCCGGACTCTACCCAAACTCATGTCTGTCAAGTTGGTGATGCCATCCAGCCGTGTCATCCTCTGTCGTCCCCTTCTCCTCCTGCCCCCAATCCCTCCCAGCATCAGGGTCTTTTCCAATGAGTCAGCTCTTCGCATGAGGTGGCCAAAGTACTAGAGTTTCAGCTTCAGCATCAGTCCTTCCAATTTACACCCTGGACTGATCTCCTTTAGGATGGACTGCTTGGATCTTCTTGCAGCCCAAGGGACTCTCAAGAGCCTTCTCCAATACCACAGTTCAAAAGCATCAATTCTTCAGGGCTCAGCTTTCTTCACAGTCCAACTCTCACATCCATATGTGACCACTGGAAAAACCATAGTCTTGACTAAATGGACCTTTGTTGGCAAAGTAATGTCTCTGCTTTTGAATATGCTATCTAGGTTGGTCATAACTTTCCTTCCAAGGAGTAAGCGTCTTTTAATTTCATGGCTGCAATCACCATCTGCAGTGATTTTGGAGCCCAAAAAAATAAAGTCTGACACTGTTTCCACTGTTTCCCATCTATTTCCCATGAAGTGATGGGACCGGATGCCATGATCTTAGTTTTCTGAATGTTAAGCTTTAAGCCAACTTTTTCACTCCCCTCTTTCACTTTCATCAGAGGCTCTTTAGTTCTTCTTCACTTTCTGCCATAAGGGTAGCGTCATCTGCATATCTGAAGTTATTGATATTTCTCCCAGCAATCTTGATTCCAGCTTGTGCTTCATCCAGCCCAGCATTTCTCATGATGTACCCTGCATATAAGTTAAATAAGCAGGGTGACAATATACAGCCTTGACAAACTCCTTTTCCTATTTGGAACCAGTCTGTTGTTCCATGTCCAGTTCTAATTGTTGCTTCCTGACCTGCATATAGGTTTCTCAAGAGGCAGGTCAGGTGGTCTGGTATTCCCATCTCTTTCAGAATTTTCCACAGTTTATTGTGATTCACACAGTCAAAGGCTTTGGCATAGTCAATAAAACAGAAATAGAGGTTTTTCTGGAACTCTTTTGCTTTTTAGATGATCCAGCGGATGTTGGCAATTTGATCTCTGGTTCCTCTGCCTTTTCTAAAACCAGCTTGAACATCTGGAAGCTCACGGTTCATGTATTACTGAAGCCTGGCTTGGAGAATTTTGAGCATTACTTTACTAGCATGTGAGATGAGTGCAATTGTGCAGTAGTTTGAGCATTCTTTGGCATTGCCTTTCTTTGGGATTGGAATGAAAACTGACCTTTTCCAGTCCTGTGGCCCCTGCTGAGTTTTCCAAATTTTCTGGCATATTGAGTGTAGCACTTTCACAGCATCATCTTTCAGGATTTGAAATAGCTCAACGTACCCTGCTTTTTTATGTTCATTTTTTACCCCCTTAATTCAATGGATTCAGTGTTGTTAAGAGCTATTGTAATACAATAAAGAGATGAACAGAATCATATCATTCTGACCAAATAATTCAAAGTACAAATGAAAGCAATATACAAGCACAAATAGAAACAATGTGTATTGTCAAAAATAAGATGTTAAACAATTGAGCTATGTGTCCTTGGAACTACTTCACCCTGAGTTCTAGAACAAACACTAAAAGTGATCATGATGCAGGTTGAAGTTAAGGGGGCGACCATTTCCATCAACGTGTCAAATAACCTGAAGGTTGGAATCTGACCCTAAAACACCCTAGGGGCAAGATTTGACCCTCCACAGGGCTTCCCTTGTAGCTCAACTGGTAAAGTATCTGCTTGCAATGCAGGAGACCTGGGTTCAATACCTGGATTGGGAAGATCCCCTGGAGAAGGGAAAGGCAATCCACTCTGGTGTTCTGGCCTAGAGAATTCCATGGACTGTACAGTCCATGGGATTACAAAGAGTCAGACATGACTGAGTGACTTTCACTTTTCACTTTCAGGGCTTCCCAGGTGGTGCTAGAGGTAAAGAATCTGCCTGCCAATGCAGGAGACAAAAGAGATACAGGTTAGATCCCTGGGTTGGGAAGATCCTCTGGAGAATGGAATGACAACCCATTCCAGTATTCTTGCCTGAAGAATTGCATGGACAGAGGAACCTGGCAGGCTATAGTCCATAGGGTCACAAAGAGTCAGACACAACTGAAGCAATTTAGCACAGCACTCAAAAATTACCCATCTCGTCCAGGACAATAGATAGGCATATGGAAACGTGAGGTCACTTTAAAAAAAAGACACTGCACCTGTCATAGCCACAAAAGACACAAGACAAACTTGGTCTGCAGGTACGATGTTCAGTCAAGTTCACCCTTGACAGTAAAGCTTCTGTCATTTTCTGGAAGATGACTGTGCTGACAGACAAAAAATTGACAGTTTTTATTTCAGAGTGAGGGGTAAGGGTTTTGAGGGTTATTTAAAACAGCTTTGAATTGTGGTGCTGGAGAAGGCGCTCGAGAGTCCCTTGGACAGCAAGGAGATGGATCCAGTCTATCCTAAAGGAAATCAAGCCTGAGTATTCACTGGAAGGACTGATGCTGAAGCTGAAGCTCCAGTACTTTGGCCACTTAATGTGAAGAGACCATTCATTGGAAAAGACCCTAATGCTGGGAAAGATTGAAAGCAAGAGGAGAAGGGGGTGACAGAGAATGAGATGGTTGGATGGCATCACTGACTCAATGAACATGAGTTTGAGCAAACTCCGGGAGATAGTGAAGGACAGGGAAGCCTGCCGTGCTGCAGTTCATGCAGTTGCCAAGAGTCAGACACAACTGAGCAACTGAACAATGACAATATTGTAAATCATCTTGTGATAGTTTCAGGCAAACAGTGAAAGGACTCAGCCATACATATACAGGCATCCATTCTCCCCTAAATCCCCCTTCCACCCAAGCTGCCATGTAACACTGAGCAGAGTTCCATGTGTCACACAGCAGGTCCTTGTTGCATGTCCATTTGGAGTATGACCTACCTGTGCATTTACAGCTGATGTATTTCTAAAACTACAGAATTAAAAAATAAACAAAATCTGATGAGGGTACCCAAAATAATGAGGGATAAAAATTTATTTCATACATGGTAATGACATTTTCACTAGATAAATGGGCTGGGAAAAAATCTGTTTACCAAAATACTCTATTCCTGGGGAAAAGAAAACATTAACCACTCCTACTTTAACACTTCCTTAATTAGCGTTCTAAAATTTTGTTAAATGTACCTTAATGAGTTTTTTCTTAACTAAATTTGGAACCTCCCCAATCTACCAATATTATGTTTAATCAGATTTTCAAAACTTGTTAATGATACTTCTGTCTGCAAAATTTACCAGGCATTTAGAGGTAATAGACATTGTCGTTATTCAGTATCATTACCCTATGTGGATTCATTTTTATAAACTCAAATAAATGATATATTTATAAATGCAAGTAAGAATGTGTTGCTGCTGCTGCTGCTGCTAAGTCACTTCAGTCATGTCCGACTCTGTGCAACCCCATAGACAGCAGCCCACCGGGCTCCCCTGTCCCTGGGATTCTCAAGGCAAGAACACTGGAGTGCGTTGCCATTTCCTTCTCCAATGCATGAAAGTGAAGAGTGAAAGTGAAGTCGCTCAGTCGTGTCTGACTCTTAGCGACCCCATGGACTGCTGCCTACCAGGCTCCTCCGTCCATGGGATTTTCCAGGCAAGAGTACTGGAGTAGGGTGCCATTGCCTTCTCTGAGAATATATTGGGTATTGGCTAAATGAAAGCATCCTAAGCTAATGGATACTACAAAATAATAGGATTGAAATTGTCACAATTTAGAGAAATTTTTAAGTAAATGATTTCTGACCCTCCTAAATGTCATAATTAAAATAGTATTAGGAGAGTATGCTATTTTAATTCTGATCACACAAGGAAAGAAATTAAAACCAAAAATACTAAGTGGCTTTTCCATAGTGAAGAAAATGATAAAAGTTATCTTCAAATAATCCTACATTTCTGACATTTCAAATTTTATTAAGATATTCAGTTGCTGACAATAATTCCAACATTCACCTACCTTCTTTATTTTTAGGATTCTACCATCTTTCTTTTATAATCTGACTTTCCTTCCACTTTCCATGTTTCTCTTTCTTTCAACTTATTGGGTCATTTATCTCAGGATTCCTGTTTCATTCATCTATGCTACTGAATTCCCTCCTAACCTCTCTAGCCATTGTCAAAGTAATTCACCTGCTATTCTGAACTCTATAAAATTCCCTTCCAAATTTATAGTCTGAAAATTGTGCTGCTGCAATTTTTTAGAATTTTAGTATCTGCAGCCTCTTGCAGATGAAGTCCATCTTTCCTGAATAGGCCCTTTCTCATGTCCAGATTTCCTAATTTACCCAGGGAGGTGAGCCTTCCAATACCAGATAAATCTAAAGCTGCCTTCTTTGGCCAAACTCACACACACAGACACCACCCACACTTACCTTCAGTACAAGGCCTAGATCCTTGGTATCAAGCGTCACTGAGTTAGAGTCACCACTTGATCCAGATTTCCTAATTTACCCAGGGAGGTGAGTTTGCTATCAAGTCAGTGCCTGAGTCATGATGCAGGGTCCCCATCATCATCTACTTGTGTGATATACAGCAAGTTCAGTATATCCTCCAGGTCCCAGCTTCCCGGACCGTAGCATGCAGGGACTCTGATTTCTAAATTATTTTCAGTCCTAAAACACTATCACTTACAGGCTTACATTTGCCTTTCTTGTTTTCACGATGGGTAGAATTTAAAAGATGTCCCAAAGTTCAGCTACCCTTCACGTAGATTAGTAACTATTTGCCTTTCAAATGAGGTTGAACTATTTTTTTCCACCTTTGAAATATACTGTGAACATCATCTCCATTTCTGAACAGCTTCACGGTGTTTTTCTAACTATAGTGTTTGTGCTAAATGTGAATAGACCTGCAAATTAATGCAGTTTAGCTCATTTGAAACCCAGATTGTAAGTCTTTCTCTGAATTCAACCAAACAGGAGTTAGTTTTGAGGACATCATCATGTTTAATATCAAGAGGCCTACAGTTATTTGTACATTGTAACCTTTTATCCTTTAATGTGCTGCAAATATTTTCAAAGAAACTTTACAGCCAACATTCAAAATAATAAACAAAGTAGATTTCAATAGTTCAAGAAAATCTATTCTATTTAGCTTGTGTGCTTTTCAATATCTCATGTAATCTTCACAACAGTTCTACGAGGCAGATATTATTGTTTCTCCCCATTTTATAGATAAGGAAACTGAGGCACGGAGAATGTAACACAACATGCCCAAAGTCACCTAGGCTTTAATCACAGGCAGTTTGTTTCCAAAGTTCATGTTCTTCAACTTGAATTAAATGATATGACATCTCTGATGTTTACTAATAACCAAATGCAACAGATACATTACGACCTCAATTTTCTTCCTTTGCAGCTTTTCACTTGATGAATACAAAAGGCCACTGTCGGGAAATCCATTTTATTGCATTTATGCTTGACTTCAATCAATGATAACACACTCTATTCACTAACAGAGAGAAAGGTTAAAACCACCTTTGAATCTGAGTAACATATAGCAAATGAAAATCTCTACAACCATGCTGCAGACTAATGAAAGCTACATTCTGCTCCTGGCAAGGAAGTGAAACAGGTAGTTCAATGCTAACTATGTGAGAGAGAAAGTGAGAGCAATAAACAAAATTTACAGCACAAAACTAGATGGGATTTGGGCTGGTGTGGGGCTGGCCTCCATGGATCTTTTATTCAGTATTTTCCAACCAATTAAAGTCAATCAAGGCCACACTTGTCTCAGTACAATTCGTCATTCAAAGACATTTCAAAATGATTTCTACTCAACGGATTCATCTCTTTTGGGTTGAATTTTCAATATCCCATTCAGCAAGCTCTATTATAGCACTTTCAGAAGTAACTTCTTCCCCTCACAGCACAATAAATGTGGCAAAGGTACCATTCTACTGAAAAGGAACTGATGGGAAAAAAGGAGTCAGAGAAAGATGTACAAGAACGGCTTTCATCTAAGCAGAAAGACACATTTCAATTTGGTTTTGTATTGAATCTTTCCAATAATGGTCAAACCTCCCTCACAGAGCTAAGCCTCCCCAAGCTTTCCGGCACTGTCTGTTGATGCCCAGCCGAGGAAGAGAGTGGGAGGAACGGGTGGTGGAGGGTGGTCACCTACCAGCTGCTGTTAAAATCTGTCAACTGGCAAATGAAGCCTTCTGATTTGTGAGCAATTTCCAAAACAAAACAAAAAAAAAATCAGAACTACCATCTGGGAAGTGGGAAGAAGATACCGCTTGGCAAAAATGTTTCATAAAACATGAGCAAACACAGAAACACACACAAATACACTGATGTGTACACACACATACACATACAGAAAGGCAATGCCCTCAGAAAAACCGGCAATCTCTCCCTACTACTGAGACTTTTTTCCCCAATTGCCTAACATGAAGAGGGAGCTGGGAGATCTTCTCCAGAGAGTCAGCAGGTGACAGAAAAACTGGATTCTGTTGGAAGTCCCACTGCTGACTCACTACCTGACTTCAAGCAAACCACCTGTTATGAATGTAGGGCATAGTTTATCAATTTGCAAAGCAGGTGTGAGCATTCTCACCTTCTGCAAACCATGCAGTGCATGTAAATGAGGATTTCAAAGAACTGTACTATTCTGGGAATAGAATTCCCGAAAGGAAGTGTAACATATCATTTTTAGAGTTCCACATGATCTCCACAGATGCAGCAAGAAGCTTCACAATCAAGATCAAACCACTGGTGGGCATCGCTATTTGCTCACACAGGTGCAGCAGAAAAGCCTGACGTCTGTTCCCAGTGGGAAGTGTGGCACAGCCAGTCTAGGGGAAGGTGATGGATGCTCTTTGTATCTCCTTTCACCTCACATTCACCCAAGACATTGCTCCAAAAGGACCACTTCATTCCTGATGGTGATGCTTAGGCTGGACCTATGGGGACCACTGAGATGAAAGGTAATTGTGCAAAACATCACACACTGCATTAAATGCTGGTCCCTGAACGAATTTTTCTCTGTGGAATAGACCAATATTTTTGCTTTAAAGAAATAGCTCCCAGAATACTGCTGCTGCTGCTTCTGCTAAGTCGCTTCAGTTGTGTCCGACTCTGTGCAACCGCATAGACGGCAGCCCACCAGGCTCCCCCGTCCCTGGGATTCTCCAGGCAAGAACAACGGAGTGGGTTGCCATTTTCTTCTCCAATGCGTGAAAGTGAAAAGGGAAAGTGAAGTCGCTCAGTCATGTCTGATTTGTAGCGAACCCATAGACTGCCACCTATCAGGGTCCTCCATCCATGGGATTTTCCAGGAAAGAGTACTAGAGTGGGTTTCTATGTTCTATATTTACTTTTCATTATACTTAATAAATTCCACTAAGTTTCTCCTACTTCTTTTTCCTGATTACACTTCATGGTACTGTCTATAGGTTTAGCACTTTTAAGTTTCCATTTAGAAATTAATTTTCAAATTTCCTCTTTATATTGTCTTTTATACCCAATATAAAACAGTTGTGTACATACTTTACTAAAATCTATATCAATACGGGTTATAATAATAATATAAGACTTCAGCCTTTCAGATGTTTATACTTTGGTGACTTTCTGCATTCAACTATAAACCTGTTCTTCTTAATCAGTCCTTTTAAATAATTCTTCTATTTTGACAACTATAATTAACATGAAAATTCATATAAAATACTCTACAACTCACCTAAAAGTTTAAGCAAACAGAAGGATGATACAGGTTAATTATTATAAAGACAATACAACATTTTGGTCAAGAGCCCAGACTTTCTGTGTTCAAATCCTGCTCTCTCATAAACCAGTATGTCCTCTGTGCCTCAGTTTCCTCTTTTGTAAAATGGAGTCAACAATAGGACTTAAGACTTACATATAAAGCACTTAGAATTGTGCATATAAAGCAGTTAGAACAGCCTGGCACCTAATTAGCTTTCAAGAAATGATACCAGTTATAATAGCATCACTACCACCACCACTACACTGTTCAGTATAACCCAGTAAGTACACAACCCACTTATTTGAAACTCTGATTGAACAATTACAAGACAACCCATTGAAGGCAGAGGCCAAACATAAATTCCTATCCAGGGCACTGAACAGCAGCACAACACAACTGAGCAAATTCTGTCAGCCAAAGCCCAGCCAGGCCTGCAGCAGCACAGTCACAGTCCCTGAATAGAACTGCTCAGGAGGAAGCAGCAAAGTCTTCAGGAATCCAGAGGATAAGGATAACAACTTTTTGGTGTATAAAATTCAGAGGTTTCTCCTTCCTAAGAAATCATATCCCACGTTTGACGTTACCCCTAGTAATGAAAAGCTCTGCAGTAAAATTGAACAACTTTTAGAGACACACTGACTACACACAAAATTCCCTCTGAAATAAAAAAGTCTCTTTTCAAGCAATTTGGGGGAATACAACAGAAGGAACAGAAGATTCATATTGAACATGACCGTTTTGAGACTTCTGAGTTGTGTTTCCAATCTGGTAATCACACCTGATTAAGTGGAAAGATCAAGAAGAGTAAGACTTCCAACATCACATCAAACATGCAAGGTCATGACCCTGGAGGAACTAAAGGATAGTGATCAGTGAAATGTCATCTGTGAGTATTAATGCAACGCAGGTAAGGTTGGGTTGAAATACACTGGGCAGCAAACTCACACTTCAATCTAAAAAACAGAATACCTTAATGATAGCAGGATAATATTAAACATTTTTAACAGCCAAAGAGACATCAGCACTGATCAATCAGAATAGCCTCTGGCTGTAAAAGCTCTTATACCTGTTCCTAACATGCCCCTAGAGAAACTCAGATCTAGAGCCACCAACCAAAAAACAAGGTATGTCTTTAGTTCAGACCACAATCCCTCTTTCTTGGGCTCTGTCTTTGAGGTACTAGAGTCATTACTTTTTCCTGGCTCCATATGCTGTATTCATTCCGGAAAGCACAGCTATCAGAGATGCAACATGGCCAAGGCTGCAACTGGGTATGAATCCAGATACTGAAACTTATGGGTAAAGTCACAGAAGCTAGGGGAGGAAACAGAAAAAGTAAGACCCTCAACAAGCTCTTGGGGAACTTTCCCCATTTTTCCCACAGATTTTTTTGATGAAATAACTTACAGATTAATTTCAGAAAAAGATGAATCTAAGGCAAAGAGCACTGAGTAGTCAGAGAAGTTAGTTTTGTAAATGATGAAAGAGAAACTCCACGATGAAGACACCACTATCACAAACAATTCTGTGGAGAAGATACAGCACCTAAATGTGCAAAGGGAAAGACTAGAGATCTCTTCAAGAAAACTAGAGATAACAAGGGAACATTTCATGCAAACATGGGCTCAATAAAGGACAGAAACAGTATGGACCTAACAGAAGCAGAAGAGGTTAAGAAGAGGTAGCACAGAAGAACTATACAAAAAAGATCTTAATGACCAGGATAACTACAATGATATAATCAATCACGTAGAGCCAGACATCTTGTAGTGCGAAGTCAAGAGGGCCTTAGGAAGTATCACTACGAACAAAAGCTAGTGGAGGTGATGGAATTCCAGCTGAGCTATTTCAAATCCTAAAAGATGATGCTTCTAAGGTGCTGCACTCAATATTGCAGCAAATTTGGAAAACTCAGCAGTCGCTGCAGGACTAGAAAAGTTTAGTTTTCATTCCAATTCCAAAGAAAGGCAATGCCAAAAAATTTTCAAACTATCACACAATTGCACTCATTTCACACAGGTTAGCAAAGTAATTCTCAAAATCCTTCAAGCTAGGCTTCAACAGTATGTGAACTGAGAATGTCCAGATGTTCAATCTGGATTTAGAAAAGGCAGAGGAACCCGAGATCAAATTACTAACATCCATTAGATCATAGAAAAAGCAAGAGAATTTCAGAAAAATATATACTTCTGCCTCACTGACTACACTAAAGCCTTTGACTGTGTGGATTACAACAAATTGTTGAAAATTCTTCAAGAGATGGGAATACCAGACCACCTTACCTGACTCCTGAGAAACCCATATGCAAGTCAAGAAGCAACAATCAGAACTGGATATGGAACAACGAACTGGTTTGAAATTGGGAAAGGAGTATTTCAAGGCTTCATATTGTCACCGTGCTTATTTAACTTATCTGCAGTGAAGAACAAGCTGGAATCAAGATTGCTGGGAGAAATATCAATAACTTCAGATATGCAGATGACACCACCCTTATGGCAGAAAGCAAAGAGGAACTAAATAGCTTCTTGATGAAGGTAAAAGAGGAAACTGAAAAAGCTGGCTTAAAACTCAACATTCAAAAATCTAAAATCATTCCATCCAGTCCCATCACTTCATGGCAAATAGTTGGGGAAACAATGGAAATAGGGACAGACTTTTTTGAGGGGCTCCAAAATCACTACAATGGCACCCCACTCCAGTACTCTTGCCTGGAAAATCCCATGGACGCAGGAGCCTGGTGGGCTGCAGTCCATGGGGTCGCTAAGAGTCAGACACGACTGAGCGACTTCACTTTCACTTTCCACTTTCATGCATTGGAAAAGGAAATGGCAACCCACTCCAGTGTTCTTGCCTGGAGAATCCCAGGGGCAGGGGAGCCTGGTGGGCTGCCGTCTATGGGGTTGCACAGAGTCGGACACAACTGAAGCGACTTAGCAGCCAGCAGCAGTAGCAGCAGCAAAGTATATGTATGACAGCAAAGGACCTTAGATAGGAATTAGAAATATACTGTTGTAAGGACTTTACATTACACAGGAAGTGGTAAAATATTTAAATTATTCCTCAATAGAAACAAAAATTAATTACAACTCCCTGGGATATTTGTATAAATAAAAGATATGACCACAGAAACACAAAAGTATCGAGGAGGGTATATGAGATCAGAATGTTATAAAATTTTTACACTGCTCAGAAAGTATCTGATAAAAGTACCTAATTTAGAGTAGACTTTAAAAAGTCAATAAATGAATATTATAATCTCTAGAGTGACCACCTAAGGAATAAAAGAATACATAAATAAAAAGTTAAGAAAAATTAGAATAATACACATATTTGATTAATCCAAAAGGCAAGAAAGAAAATAATAGAGCAAAGAACAGACAGAATGAGTATAGAAAGTAAACAGTAAGATGCCTTAAACCCAATTATGTCAGTAATGTAAATTGATGGACTGCTGCTGCTAAGTCGCTTCAGTCATGTCCGACTCTGTGAGACCCCATAGACGGCAGCCCACCAGGCTCCGCCGTCCCTGGGATTCTCCAGGCAAGAACACTGGAGTGGGTTGCCATTGCCTTCTCCAATGCAGGAAAGTGAAAAGTGAAAGTGAAGTCGCTTAGTCGTGTCCGACTCTTCGAGACCCCATAGACTGCAGCGTACCAGGCTCCTCCGTCCATGGGATTTTCCAGGCAAGAGTACTGGAGTGGGGTGCCAGTGCCTTCTCTGAAATTGATGGACTAATCCACTTAAAATATAAATATGGTGATACTAGATAAAAATGAAAAAAATCCAACTACAGTTGACCCTTGAACAATCCGGGTTTGAACCATGGGTCCACTTATTTTTCAACAATAAATAATACATAATCCAAGACTGATTGGATCTGCCAGATGCAGAATTGCAAATGTGGAGGAAACTACAAGGAGGGCTGACTGCAAAATACACGCAGATATTTGACTACCTGGGAGCGTTGGTGCCCTTAACAGGCTGTTGTCCAGGGGTCAAATGTATATCTGTTTACAAAAGACCCACTTTAAATCTGATATAATTGAAAAGGAAAAAGATCTAACATGTAAACAGTAACCTAAAGTAGTATGGTACAGTTATATTAATATCAGAATAAACTTTAATACAAAAAGTATTATTCAAAATGAGAAACAATGTTTCATAATGATAAAATGGTAAATTTAATAGGAAGACATAACAACCCTAAAAAATATAACTTCAAGTTATATTCAAGAAAAAAGAGAAAAAAGAGCAATTTTTCTTCAAAAAAAAGAGAACAACTTCTTATATTTCAAGTTTTTTTTTTTTTTTTCCCCACTACAACATCTTGAACTTCCAGCTGCTCCCACCAGTACATCAACTCTTAGGTTTATGCCAAGGTCTAGGAACACTTCAGCAGTCATCCAATAGGAAAACAGAGACTATAGCTACAAAAATAACACATAAATGAGGTAGATAAATTAAAGCTATCACATCCAGGATTTGCCTTTTCCAACTTGGTAGCCTTCATGCAATACTCAGAAGAAAAAAAATTCTTCATAATTACTTGGCATAAGTCACAATCAAGGAACTGTTGGTACAAATTAGTATAAGAAGTTATGCTGCTGCTGCTAAGTTGCTTCAGTCATGTCCGACTCTGTGCAACCCCATAGATGGCAGCCCACCAGGCTCCTCTGTCCCTGGGATTCTCCAGGCAAGAAGTATATAATAAAAAAAACACACCCTTCCATGAGTTTGTTCCTTCAAGAATGGACACCTAACTCTTCAACGGAGCAGGCACTGGTTAACTTAATTACATCATCTGAGATGTTTTTAACATTTTTTAACATTCCCCTCACCAAAACGGATATAAAAAAAAGAAAACAGATCACATTATATAAAAATTGAACATGATTAAGCAAATTACCTTAATATAGAGAATATACATAACACACATCTTCTTGCTACTCCTTATGGTTATCGAAAATGAACTTTCAGTTCAGTTTAGTCACTCAGCTGTGTCTGACTCTTTATGACCCCATGGACTACAGCATGCCAGGCTTTCCTGTCCATCACCAACTCCCAGAGCTTGCTCAGACTCATGTCCATTGAGTTGGTGATACCATCAAACCATCTCATCCTCTCTCGTCCCCTTCTCCTCCCACCTTCAATCTTTCCCAGCATCAGGGTCTTTTCAAATGAGTCAGTTCTTCACATCAGGTGGTGAAAATATTGGAGTTTCAGCTTTAGCATCAATCCTTCCAATGAATATTCAGGATTGATTTCCTTTAGGATGGACTGGTTGGATCTCCTTGCCATCCAAAGGACTCTCAAGAGTCTTCTCCAACACCACAGTTCAAAAGAATCAATTCTTCGGTGCTCAGCTTTCTTTCTCAAGTCCAACTCCCACATCCATACATGACTACTGGAAAAAACTAGCCATAGCTTTGACTAGACGGACCTTTCTTGGTAAAGCAGTGTCTCTGCTTTTTAACATGCTATCTAGGTTGGTCATAGCTTTTCTTCCAAGGAGCAAGTGTCTTTTAATTTCATGGCTACAGTCACCATCTGCAGTGATTTTGGAGCCCCCAAAAATAAAACCTCCTGGTGTTTCCCATCTATTTGCCATGAAGTGATGGGACCAGATGCCATGATCTCAGTTTTCTGAATGTTGAGTTTTAAGCCAACTTTTTCACCCTCGTCTTTCACTTTTATCAAGAGGCTCTTTAATTCTTCTTCATTTTTTGCCATAACTGAAAGTGAAGTCGCTCAGTTGTGTCCGACTCTTTGCAACCCCATGGGCTGTAGCCTATCAGGCTCCTCTGTCCATGGGATTTTCTAGGCAAGAGCGCTGGAGTGGATTGCCATTTCCTTCTCCATGGGATCTTCCCGACCCAGGAATCGAACCCGGGTCTCCCGCATTGCGGGCAGACGCTTTACCGTCTGAGCCACCAAGGAAGCCTAACTGTAGTTACTGATATTTCTCCCAGCTATCTTGATTCCAGCTTGTGCCTCATCCAGCCCAGCATTTCTCATGATGTACCCTGCATATAAGTTAAATAAGCAGGGTGACAATATACAGCCTTGACATACTCCTTTTCCTATTTGGAACCAGTCTGTTGTTCCATGTCCAGTTCTAACTGTTGCTTCTGACCTGCATACAGTTTTCTCAGGAGAACCATAATGAAAGCATCACAAATTTCAAAGTTCAAAGAAGTGAAATCATGAGTATATTCTCTGACTACAAAGAAGTAAACTAGAAATGAATAAAAAGAATGATATCCAGAAAAAACAATTGGAAAATCAGAAACTATGTTGAAACTTACTTACAACAAAAATATAACATATTCAACTTGTGGATGGCAGCTAAAGTAGTATTTCTAAGGAATGATTTTACATGCATACTTTGGGGAAAAACATTATGCAATTGGGCTTCCACAGTGGCTCAGATGGTAAAGAATCTGCCTGCAATGTAGGAGAGCCGAGTTCAATCCCTGGGTCAGGAAGATCCTCTGGAGAAAGGAATGACTACCCACTCTAGTATTCTTGACTAGAGAATTCCACGGACAGAGGAGTCTGGCAGGTTAGGGCTACAGTCCATGGAGTCACAAAGAGTCAGACACGACTGCACGATTAAAAGAAAATAATAGAAAAGATTCAACAAAAGAAGAAAATCTGAAAGATCCACTATGTATTACGGAGAAGGCAATGGCAACCCACTCCAGTACTCTTGCCTGGAAAATCCCATGGACAGAGGAGCCTGGTAGGCTGCAGTTCATGGGGTCGCTAGGAGTCGGACATGACTGAGCAACTTCACTTTGACTTTCCACTTTCATGCATTGGAGAAGGAAATGGCAACCCACTCCGGTGTTCTTGCCTGGAGAATCCCAGGGACAGGGGAGCCTGGTAGGCTGCCATCTATGGGGTCGCACAGAGTCGGACACGACCAAAGAGACTTAGCAGCAGCAGCAGCAGCACTATGTATTAAATAAATTTAATCAATTATTTCTTTTCATCAATAAAACTCCAGCCTCACATGGCTTTACTAGTGAAATCTGCAAACCTTAAAAGAAGAAATAATATCAAACTTACATAGTAGGAGAATAGAAAAAGAAGTAAACACTATCTCATGTGATGGGGCAAGCATAACCTTGGTTCAAAAACCTGAAAAGGACATTTCAAGAAAATGACAGGCCAGTATCATTCATGAAAAAGATATAAGAAATCATAACCAAGATATTTGAAATTCAAATCCCTTTATAGGAAAAATAAAATACATTGCAACCAGGTGGAACTTATTCTGAAAACGCAAAGCTGGTTTAACATTTGAAAATCCAGTATAATGTACCCAGTGGAATAAAGAAGGGGAAAAAATCCTATGGTTACTTCAAAAGATGCAGAATAAGTGTATCATAAAATGTATCTCCTATTCTATTCCTAAACAAACTCAGAATAGAAAGAAATGTCCTTAATTTATGGTGGTAGAAGTGAGAAGAGTGGTTATATTACAGAGCAGGTAGGAGGAAGAGGCTTGAGGGGTTTCCAACTGGATGTGGGTGGTAATGACAAGAGTAGAAAGACAAACATTCTTCAATCTGTACAGTTAAGACTCGTCACTTCACTGGCTATAAGTAATACTTCAATAAAAGAGTAAAAAATAAAAGAACAAGAATTGAGCAACAACTAAGAAACTAGCGAGGGCATCTCTGGAACAAATAACAGAATGCGATAAATGATAAAGTAAGCTCCACAGCTTCCCAAAAATCAATGGGGAAGGAAGAAATTGCTCAACAGATGGTACTCTTTGAAAAATATGGCCCATCAGAGAAGACTCCAATTTGGAGTTTCACCTTACACCATATCCAAAATGAACCCCTAAGGGATTAAATAGCTCATTAAAAAACCATCCCCATCTCACCCTTACCAACCTCATGGGCAAAAAAGCTACACAACAATGCAGGTGAACGTTCAGCTGATGAAACTTCATATGGTTAATGTTCATGAGGACCTGCCTACAGGCCAGGCACTACTATAAACCCTGCATTCAGCACACAGGAACATTCACAATTAGATTACATAGATAGGAAAACTGAGGCCCTGGGACCCCAAGTAACTTGCCCAGGAAATAATCTCTTAGATCAGAACTCAAAATCAGATTTCTCTTACTTATTGCATGGCATCTTACTGCTTCAGAGTGGTACCTTAGAAAATGAGACATTCTGTAAAATTTTGGGGGGATTTTATTCTTGTCTCCTGGAGTGATTCAGAACCAGACAACAATAACAATGAAACAATCAGCTCCCCGCAAATGACCACCTGACACTAGATCAAAGCCTACTTGGGAAAATGACAAAAGTTTACTAGTTACACAAGAAGAGCTCGTAGGTAGAGATGGCTGCTGCTGCTAAGTCGCTTCAGTCGTGTCCGACTCTGTGCGACCCCATAGACGGCAGCCCACCAGGCTTCCCCGTCCCTGAGACGGATTAGGAAGAGAATAACCAGCAATGAATAAACCCATGAGGTCACCTATACTGTCAGCAGACACGTTTTTATAAATCACCAACAGTTCACACTCCAACAAAGAATAAAATGTCGCCTCTCACGAGTGTGAACCACACGACTTTTCTTTTTCTCAAACCACCCGCACCCTGAGAACTCAAGGACTCGTTTCCAGCGAAGACCCACATAGATCGCATGCGTATGAATGTCGGTGCTGGCGGTTACCGCCAAGGGGCGCAAGCGGCGCGCACCAGCGCTGGGGACCCCGGCTTCCGGAGGAGCGCGCCGGCCATGCTCACCGCTGAGTCTGCCAGGTTCAGCGCATTCCCAGCGCATTCAGCGACGTCCACCGTGTGCCCACTGGGAATTTTAACTACATCTCACAGAGACGCCACATGCTCGAACAAAGACGTGTCGGAGGTGGACAGAGCCCACCGAAGGTGAGGGCCGGGTCTGCATTTCTGCTGAGAATCAGGGAATGCTGGTTGGTGGAAACAGTTGTGGAGAAGGAAGCTTTTGGGGAGATGAAGGGAAATCTTCATTAGCTATTGCCTGCCCCTTCCCTAGGAAAATATGGAAAATGTAAAACTGAACGCTTCAAATTCAGTTCCACACTTGAATTCAACACGGGCAGATTTATAGATAAATTTAGGAACTCTTCAAAGCTCTGTAAAAATAAATAAATGTTTTCTTTTGTTTGTTTAAGAGAGAGGTGCTAGGTTTGTAAGCTACTCTTTTCAAAGAGAAATAAGGTGATAGGGAGATAAAGAAAAAAAATTATATAAGCTTTGACAAACTTAAGTTTGCACATATGTTAATTTACTTTTACCTATTTACTATAGAGGGAAGAAAAAAACTTCTTTAATAAAATGAAATTAGTGAGAGTCTCAAAGGTCTTAAAATCTCTAAAGTTCTTTACAACTCACTAAAATAAAGAATAACAAATTTTCGAAATTCAACATAATTCTGAGATTGTCAGGTCAATTTCTTTATAAAGCATTAAATATGATTTATGGAATAACCCAGATAAAATCAAATGCCTTTGCTAATCTAATGCCTTTGCTATCTCTAATAAGTTAGGAGGAGAAAGTGAAAAGATTTGTTTATAGAAAAAAGAATTCCCTTCACTAATTCCCACTGCTGCCCATCTCCAAAGTTTCAAACACTGCAATAATACCGTGGGATGGGATTATGCTATGTCACCATTTAGAATAGAATGTTGGATCCGAAGTATTAAAGGATGCAGTTTAGTTCAGTTCAGTCACTCAGTCGTGTCCAACTTTTTGCAACCCCATGAACCGCAGTACGCCAGGCCTCTGGGCAGCTCATCTTTCTCAGGGGGTCCTGGGAAAGAAGAAGAGTTTCCTGTCTGCTGGGCACTCTCCTCCCAGAGGGTGACTGGAGTCTTTTTCCACAACTTCAGCTCTACTCCAGCTACTGCCTGATCACATAGCAAAAGACAGTTCGGTGTGTTGGCAAATGTATCACATGAAGAAACACCTGGAAGCCTGGAGCACCTCCTCTGTATCTAGGCCAACCCACAATTTGCAAAAGACAAAAAATAAAAAGTAGGAATATTTGAGAAAAAAACAATACACCTGTTACATGCCTAACTTGTCTTGTGTAGGTTTTCACATTTAACTAGATATTGCTATTTACATGTTATAAATGAGGAATGAGAAGCCTCTTTAAGTGATGCCCATGCACAGCACACAAGAAAATAGGGGCTTCCCAGGTGGCACTGGTGGTAAAGAATCAGCTTGTCAGTACAGGAGAAGCAGGAGAGCTGTGTTCGATCTCTGGGTGGGGAAGATGCCCTGGAACCCGCTCCAGTATTCTTGCCTGGAGAATCCCATGGACAGAGGAGAATGGTGAGCTACAGTCACTGAAGCACTTAGCATGCAGTACGCAAGCACACAAGAAAATAGCAGTGCTGACATATGAATCCAATTGGCTCTAAAGACCAGAGTCTTCACACCAATGGTTCATGATAATTCAGAAAATAGAACTAATTTGTTCCACAAGAGAAAAAGGCATAACTTCATTTGTAGGTTTTCTCCAGGTTCACTTAAATAAACGCATTCTAATTCTGTTTGATCATCTGTTGAAATCTAAGCCTTAAAAGAAAGTCTTTTGGGCTTCCCTGGTAGCTCAGCTGGTAAAGAATTCACCTGCAATGCAGGAGACCCCAGTTTGATTCCTCAGTCAGGAAGTTCTCCTGCAGAAGGGATAGGCTACCCACTCCAGTATTCTTGGGCTTCCCTATTGGCTCAGATGGTAAAGAATCCATCTGCAATGCACAATCCATGAGTTGGGAGGATCCCCTGGAAGAGGGTATGGCAATCCACTCCAGTATTCCTGCCTGAAGAATCCCATGGACAGAGGAGCCTGACAGGCTACAGTCCATGGGGTAGCAGAGTCAGACATAACTAAGCACAGCACGAGTTTTGTATTACTATAGTGTTACTTCTTCCATTAAAGTTTTAGCTTCATTGTTTACAATATACTGTGAAAAGTGAAGAAAAGCTATAGTTCATACATTTCAATAGCTTATCATTCCTCTTATTACAAATCTAAAAGCATCTCATGGCAAATTCAACCACTTAATTTGTTAATGCCATTGGAATAAACTATTTGAAAATAGGATATACCAATTACCAAAAAGTATTCACTAATTTATTCAACAAATATTTCTTTCTTATCACCATCAGGTAAGCACTTCTAGATGCAGGGGGTATGAAATTGTGTGAAGAAATGAAAAGAAATGGTGAAATGAAAGAAATGGTAGGAAACGCCTCCTGCCTTCACTGAGACAGACAAATAAGTAAAACAGGTCAAATAGTGAAAAGTTCCATAGAGGAAAAAAAATGGTATAGAAGTGGATGGATAGAGTTTAAACTTGTGTGATCAGGGAGGCCTCTGATAAGGGCCATTTGAGTACAGGGAACAACCGTAAAGATGTGAGGGTGCAACCCTGCAGCTATTGGAGATTGGGCATTCCAGGCAGAAGAAACAGATGATGGCAGAACTGGAGAGCCGCACACTGCAAGTACGGGGCCCCTGTGCTCTAGAGCTGCATCACGCAACTAGAGAGAAGCCCCCATGCCTACAACAAAGACCCGATGCAATCAAATAAATTTTAAAAACAAAAAACAAAAAAAAACCCTGAAGCAGAAGTACAGCTGGTATTTTAGGAGAAGAGGTAAGGGGGCCAGAGTTGCTGAAGCAGAGCAAACAGAGGGAAAGAGTGTATTGAAGTCAGAGCAACCATATGGAGCTAGATTATTAAAGACCTTATAGCCACTGAAAGGACTGTGGCTTTTACTCTAAATGTGATGGAAGTTACTGACTGCAAAGGAATGATAACACACTACCTTTAGTTTTAAAGGAACACTGAGTACTGTGCTGAAAACAGATTACATGGGAGGACAGGTGGATTCATAGAAATCAGGAAGTAAGTTCAACTACACAGGGGCAAGATGGTTGTTTAAAGCACCATGGTAGCAGTGATGGTAGGAAGAAAGAGCCTGATTCTAGATATATTTTTATGGCAGAGCCAACAGGGTTTGCTGATGGGTTATATGCAGAAAAAAAGGGGAGAGGTGTGAATGATGACTCCAAGAATTTTGGCTGAGAAATTGGAAGGATGAAGTTGCTATTTAGAGATAGGCAAGACTGTGGGAAGTGTAACATTTTGAGTGGAGATCAGAAATTCAGATTTGGACAGATTGGATGTGAGGTGCCCAGTAGACTGGGCTTCTCTAGTGGCTCAGCAGTGAAGAATCCACCTGCAAGGCAGGAGACGCAAAAGATGTGAGTTCAGTCCTTGGATGGGGAAGATCCCCTGGAGAAGGAAATGGCAACCTACTCCAGTATTCTTGCCTGGGAAATCCCATGGACAGAGGATCCTGGTGGGCTACAGCCCATTGGGTCTTAAGAGTCAGACCCGACTTTAGCAAATAAGCCACCACTACCCAATAGACATCCAAGTAGAGTGGCAAGCAAGCACTTAGACACAAGAGTAGACCGTAGACTCATTAACATATGTTGTTGTTCAGTTGCTCAGTCA
The DNA here is from genome assembly GCF_002263795.3 of Bos taurus. Lineage (NCBI taxonomy): Eukaryota > Metazoa > Chordata > Mammalia > Artiodactyla > Bovidae > Bos > Bos taurus. The sequence continues at coordinate 74,144,929 of NC_037337.1, read as the reverse complement.
TGTCATGGACTGCAGTACACCAGGCCTCCCTGTCCCTCTCCATCTCCCGAAGTTTTCCCTAGTTCATGTCCATTGCATCAGTGATGCCATCCAGGCCATTTTTTTTTTTTTTTTTTACATTAAATATACTTTATTTTATAAACAGAGCTGGCTCTAAGCCAATTGGTCCTGATGTTGGGGTAAGGGAGTGTTGCAGGTAAAAAGGGGTGCAACAGACTCCAGCTTTCAGTTTCTTAGCTCAGAAATTGCAGCAATCCCTGTAGCTCCTTGCAGCCGTTCACGACATCTGGGATGGACAGCAGAGTCTCGTAAATATGCTGAACAGTGTCATCTAATTTCTTTAACTCCTCATCAGAGCGTCGCAGATTCTCTTCCAGGATGTTTCTGTGGCTCTGGAACTTGACCATGAGTTTTGCCATCCTCTGACACTCTCTTCTCCTTCTGCCCTCAATCTTTCCCCAGATCAGGGACTTTTCCAATGAGTCAGTTGTTCACATCAAATGACCAAAGGACTGGAGTTTCAGCTTCAATATCAGTATTTCCAACCAGTATTCAGGGTTGATTTCCCTTAAGATTGATTGGTTTGATCTCCTTGCTGTCAAAGGGACTCTCAAGAGTCTTCTCCAGCTCCACACTTTGAAGGCCTCAATTCTTCCAGGCTCTGCCTTCTTTACAGTCTAGCTCTCAAAACCGTGCATGACCACTGGGAAGACCATAGCCTTGACTATATGGACCTTTGTCAGCAGAGTTATGTCTCTGTCTTTTAACACACTGCCTAGGTTTGTCATAGCTTTTCTGCCAAGAAGCAAACATCTTCTGATTTCATGGCTGCAGTCACCATCCACAGTGATTTTCAGAGCCCAAGAAGAGGAAATCTGTGACTACTTCCACTTTTTCCCCCCTCTACTTGTCATGAAGTAATGGGGCCAGATGCCATGATCTTAGTTTTTTAATATTTAGTTTAGGCTGGCTCTTTTACTCTCCTGCTTTGCCCTGACCAAGAGGCTTTTTAATTCCTCTTCACTTTCTGTCATTAGAGTGGCATCATCCACATATCTGAGGTTGTTGATGTTTCTCCCACTTATCTTGATTCCAGCTTGTAACTCATCCAGCCTGTCATTTCTCATAATGTGCTCAGCGTATAGGTTAAACCAACAGGGTGACAGCAGACAGGCCTGTCATACTCTTTTCTCAATCTTGAACCAATCAGTTTTTCCATATTAACTGTTGCTTCTTGACCTGCATACAGATTTTTCAGGAGACAGGTAAGATGGTCTGGTATTCCTATATCTTTAAAAGCTTCCATAGTTTGTTATAATCCATATATTCAAAGGCTTAGGTGTAGTCAATGAAACAGAGGTAGACGTTTTTCTGGAATTCCCTAGCTTTCTCTATGATCCAGTGAATGCTGGCAATTTGATTCATTAACATGTGAGTGAGGGAGGGAGGGAGTTGCTCAGTCATGTCCAACTCTTTGCGACCCCATGGTCTGTCCATGGAATTCTCCAAGCAAGAATACTGGAGTGGATTGCCACTGCCTTCTCCAGGGGATCTTCCCAACCCAGGGATCAAACCCAGGTCTCCTGCATTGCAGGCAGATTCTTTACCATCTGAGCTACCAGGGAAGCCCCCATTAACATATGAATAGTATCTAAAACCTTGAGCTGTGATGAGATTAGGAAGAGAGGCAAGTTCAAAGGCTAAACCCTGTATTCTGACCTTTGGAGGTCAGGGAGATGTGAAGATCAGCAAAGAAAACCAAGAGGAACTGGTCAATCATCAATCAAGTAGAAAGAAGCATTTATATTACCATGCCAACAATTGGATCTTTTAAAAATTATTAATAAAACAGGCATTTGATAAGTATCAGTTTTCCACAAATTTTCTTCTTAAATTCCCCATATTTCAAAAATTCCTGAATAACAAGGCAGGCTGAAAGAGTAAGCCACCATGAATTCTTTTGACTTGTCCCCCAAGTCACACTTGACTTGTCTTTGATTTTGCCTAAACCTGACCCTGAACTAAACCTAAACCTGAACCTGAACTATGCCAGAACCTGAGCAAAGTTTAACATTCCCACTAACTTAACTGACAAAATATTTGTTATGAATCTAGCATATGCAAGTCACAATGCTATAGATAGTGGTGACAGGAGATAGGGTTGATTAATACGTGATCCTTGTTCTAAGGAGTTGACTGTCTAGCAGAGAAGATAAAACACGTACATAAGAAGTAATGATACAAAGTTAACATAGATAAAATTACAACAGTTTCAGAAACATATTTGGGGGCCAAATTCTTAGAGTTTAACAAGGATTCCATTATAATCAGGGCTTCCCAGGTGGCTCAGTGGTAAAGAATCCGCTTGTCAGTGCAGGAGACACAGGAGATGTGGGTCTGATCCTGAGGTCAGGAAGATCCCCTGGAAGAGGAAATGACAACCCACTCCAGTATTCTTGCCTGAAGAATTCCAAGGACAGAAGAGCTTGGCGGGCTACATTCCATGGGGTCACAAAGAGTCAGACACAACAGAGCATGAACACATGCCATTATAATCGAGGCCATATCTCCAAACCAAAAATGCAATAGAAATATTTCAAAGATTCCATTGATCATCAGCAAAATAAATGTTCTTCTGCACTAACATTGAATGGTAGTACCTCTCTGATACATACAACATCTTGCCCATCTTAGCCAAACATCTTCTGACAAGGAGACACCTCTTAGGAAAATGATTTGGGGCTGCTGAGAACTGAGATATCATGACTTCACTGCTATAGCTGGAGTGCCAAAGAAGAGTTATTGCTCCCTTGATCTTTTGTCTCCAGTGCATACTCAGGAGATGTTGCCAGAACATATCAATCGGATCTACACTTTAATGGTTTTACCCCTGCCAACTTGTCTGGGACTGCCCCATTCACAGGTGCTCCACGTGGTAATGTCACAGCCATCTCTCCCATGCACTGGAGCTCCCCACTTCAATCACAGAAGCAGAACCCCTGTGTCTTGCTGTATAGCTCAGAGAAAGAATGAACAACTACAAGTAAAGGCTGACACACTAACATTCACAGCTCATTTTCACTTGTCTTTTAAGTGGGTGGAGAAGGTCAAAGCAAGCCTTAAGGTACTTATGCCTATGTCTTCCAACACAGTGTCAAATGTGTTAGGAAACCTGGAGAGGGGCATTGATTAGATTCTTCCAATAGTCTGAAATTTATAGTTACTTGTAGATTATTTCCAGGCTGCTCATTTTCTTGAAGGTAATGAGATATGATGGGGCCAGCTAAGATAAGGTGTATGTTCATTCATTAAGTCTTTTTTTTTTTTTTTCCATTCATGAAACTGATGCTGTGCTAAATTCTCGTACTCTAATGAAAGCACAAACCCCTGCCATCAAGAAACCTACAGACTTGAGTGGGTGCAATTATTTTTTTTAAGCAATATACAACATGAAACCTATATTACTGAGAAATTAGAAATGTAACAAACTATTGGAACAGATAAGGAAGCAGCTAACCACCAGAAAAAGGCCAGGGGCATGGGGTTGGGTTGGGGAGGGGCAGTGTGGGGAATATGCCAAAATATTAGGAACTGTTATGAACTGAATCCTTGTATCCTTCCAGAATTCCTATGGTAAAATCCTACTCCTTCAATGTGATGGTATTAGGAGGCACAGCTTTTGGAAGGTGATTAGCTCATGAGGGTAGAGTAGTCAGAATGGGTCTCTTGCCCTTATAAAAGAGACCCCAGAGAGCTCTCTTACCCTTTTCTACTATGTGAGGACACAGCCAGAAGACCACTGTCTATGAACCATAAAGTGAGCTCACAGAGACAAAGAATCTGCTGGTGCTGGAAAACTTGAGTATCTAGAGCTCTGAGAAGTGTTAGGTCACTCAGTCTATACTATTTTTGTATAGCCACCTAAATGAACCAAGCTTGCTAGAGATAATGGTACTTGAGAGGACTCTCAAAAAATGAGCAGTTTTCACTAAGCAGGAGCCGGAAAAGGAAACCAAATGTTTAGATGTGAGTTATCTTGGTATTTCTGGAAGCTGGAAGACAATGGCCCAAATCCTTGAAGGCTATGCATCTTTCAAAGGAAAGAAGTCATCTTGGAAAGCTTTTTGTATGAGAAGATATGAAATATGGGGCAGAGTTTGAAATGAACATTCTGAGGAGAACTTATAAAATGGATAAGAGGTGGAAAGAACATAGAGAAACCAGTTAGGGCATTATTAAAATAGACAGACCAGCAGAAGAGTATATAGATAGATAAATTAGACAGATAGATACAGATATAGATAAGTTAAGGCAGAAGGGACAAAGAGAAGCTGGACTGATCCAAGAGAAATTGTAGAGACAGAATCAACATAATTTGGTACATACTAAATGTAGGGGAAGGTTAGGAGAGCCACAAGGGATAAGAAACAGTGTGTAAGAAGGAAACCAGTGTTTAAGGGATGGGCAGAGGAAAGTGAACGAAAAAGACGTGGCAAGGAGAAATCCAGGAACAAGTGGTATCCAGAACCCAGGTGAGGGATGAGTTTCAAAGGAGGAATATTCAACTCTGTCATTCCCAAATAAGTCAAGTAAAATGAAGGTGGGGGAACTAGTCAAATAATTCAGTGCATGGTCATTAGAGTCGAAGACTAGAGGCCAAACAGTAGTGAAGAAAGAAGCAAGCAGGGGCCAGGGAAATGGAGACTGCAAAGGCAGCCTATTTCTCCATTAATCGCTTAAACCAGACTTAGGAGGATTTAAGTTCACTGTCAGAAGCTATTGCTAAGTCACTTCAGTCGTGTCCGACCCTGTGCGACCCCATAGATGGCAGCCCACTAGGCTCCGCCATCCGTGGGATTCTCAGGCAAGAACACTGGAGTGGGTTGCCATTTCCTTCTCCAATGCCATTTCCTTTTCCAATGCATGAAATTGCATATATGAAAGCTATAATGCCCAGTAATTTGTTGCTAGTAACTGCTGTTGAGCCGGACTTCTTGTAACAGAGGACAGAGGTGCAGGACGGCATGGGAGCACTTCAGTCTGCTTTGGGATGCTGGCTACATGGGGAAGGCACCTTGAGGTTTTGAGTCAGGCACATGTGGTTTGAAATCTCAGCTACTTGACCAGCTAGGACATTACTGAACCTCCCTGGAACTCTTGTCTTTTCTTTAAAAACAGAAATAATAATCCACCCACTTACTCATGGACACACCTCACAAAATTATGATGATTAAATAACATAATGCAATTAGATAGACTATTTAGCACAAAGGCAAGGTTTCCCTTTGTTGAATACCTATTGCTGTTATATTTATTATGTCTAATATTAACAGTAAAGAAGTTCTTCACTTGGAATGATCTACAAAATCAATAAGGACTCTTGGCAAGGTCTCTTGGGCATTTGCAATGAGAAAGCACATGCCAGTGGTGAGTTTTCCTGTGAAGTCTGCATTCCCTTTACACTCTACCATCTGAAAGTCAATTCAGGTCTATAGATCTAGGTTCTAACCAAAATCATTTTACGAACAATTCCTGGATGAATCATTTGTACAGCAGCCAAGAGAAAGGAACAGTTGATTTTCAGAACAGAAATACAATTTTCTCATTAAAAAAAAAAAAAATCTTTAAGAGTAAACAACTCACATGAAGTCATTTAAGTAGCTTCTATCTTTCATGTAGTTTCTCTGCTTATATAGCAAATCTAGGATCCTTACCCCCCCCCCCCCATCCTGGCCTCCTAGCATCCATAACTTTGTATGATCTCCTCCCCTTCAATGTGGGCAGGACTTGCGATGTGCTTGTAACCAACAGAGTATGTAACCACCAACTTGCGAAGTGCTTGTAACCAAGAGAATGTCATGCCCATGATTTCATTACATAATATAAGATGTCTTTTCCCAGTGGCCCCTCCTTGCTCGCTTCATGTAGTAAGCAACCACATGCTCATGTGGCAAGGAACTGTGGGCATCCTCTAGGAACTACAGGTAGCCTCCAGGAGTGAAGGACAGCCTGCAATCAACAGCCAGCATGAAGCTGGCACCCTTAATCCTACTTCTACAAGGAAATCAATTGTGCCCATGACCTGAGAGAGTTTGGAAATGGAATTTTTCCCAGTCCAGTGTCCAGATGAGAACACAACCCAGTTGATCCTTTGTGAGACCCCGCGCAGAGGACCAAGCTAACTCATTTCTGGATTTCTAACCCACAGATACGGAAATAAATACATATCATATAAGCTACTAAGTTTGTGGTGATTTAACATGAAGTTGAGTGTGCAGTTAAACCAATCTAAAAAGATGAGCTAGGGAGATTTTCTAATATTCAAGGGAGGGCTTCCCTGATGATTCAGATGGTAAAGAATTTGCCTGCAGTGCTGGAGACCCAGGTTTGATCCCAAGGTCAGGAAGATCCCCAGGAGAAGAGAATGGTAACCCACTCTAGTATTGTTGCTGAGAGAATTCCATGAACAGAGGAGCCATGGTCCTCTGGTCCATGAACAGAGGAGCTACAGTCCATCAAAGAGTCAGACACAACTGAGTGACTAACACTAACTAAGCCATGATCAAAATCCAAATTATCAAATAAAAAATTACTTTTCCTGACTCATAAGAGATGTGCATTCCTAAACACTGAGAAACAGGTGTTCATGGCACCTGTGATGACAATAAGCCATATGCGATGATACAAGGAGTCCAGATTCACCCCTGAAACAGGCTTCTGATCAGTGTATAGTGTAAGGGCAATGGAGACATCCATGAGATGCACTGACTCCTCCAATAGAGCCTCATTTTCTTTGCCACCCGATATCTACTCTTTCAACTTTTGAAACCCTGATTTTCTTCTAGGTAAACCACCTTTTCTCTATGCTTAGACCTTGCTTCTGATAAAGCTCTCTCTCTCTACACCAGCTATAGAAATGACAAATGACTTAGGCCTGGCCAATCAGAGTTCCATATTTCCCTGATTTCAAAGATTACTAAGGTTTGCCACATAATTCAAGCCGAGCGGGGAGAATCAAGCCAATGAGTGCTAACCTCAGGATTTTTTTCAGTTGCCAGAAAGCAGCATTTCTTTCTGCACTGGATTATAACCTAAGAGGATATAAATCTGGAGCTTTGGCAACCATCTCACTACACATGGAGCCATAGAAGGGAACCAGCCCAGATGGATGCAGAAATAAGAGACATAGGGAGGGAGAGAGACCAAGTTCCAAAGACAACATTTGAACTCCTGGATATAACTTTTCAATGAACCAGATTTATCCCCACACTTATCAGTCACTTGAGCTCAACCACTCTTCTTTGCTTATAAGAAATTGAGAAATCCTCCATATAGTTTGAGTTTAGTTCAGTTTTATAAATAGCATCTCTTCTGGTACATAAACAATATTTGCTCAATGCCATCTTTATGACTAAGAAGTCCAACCTTGCAAAGCAAAGTAGCAAGAGTAAAGCTCATCTATCACAGACTCAAATGAAAGTAACTGCTTGTCATTATGGATCTAAATGCAGGAGAGCAATTTTCAAATGTTCCATATAAGCAGTGACTGCTTTTTGTAGGATCAAAACAGAATAAAATCTAGACAGTCTCAGAAAAACTTGAAGTTCTAATTTTGATTTTGAAATAGACTTTGATATCATAGCTTAAGAAGGTAATGCTTTAAGTTTCAACTTCATAATGGTTTCTTTTTCCCTAAAGGAACTGATTTTTGAAATGGTATAAAAGTCCTTCCATGTCGTGAACAAAATGTCTCCTGTGATAATCCTGTACCTGACATCCTTAAGAAAAAGATTCATAAAACATCAGGAAATCTCAAGAACAATAGAAATTCCAGAGTAATAACTAGACAGTATTACTGATGACCAGCTACTGAAAAGTTTTGGCAAAGCCACATTTTATAATCAATCCACCAAACACAATTCCCATCCTACCCTATGGCTTGTCCTTTTACTGTTCTCTCTAGTAAGATCACTCTTTCCTTCAGACCTCAGTGTAACCGCTGTCTTCCCAGACAGTTCATTGTGTATAAAATTCAGAAAAGACCACCCTATATAAAACAGCACTCACTCAATTCATTTTTAACCCCTTATCTTGTTTTATTTTTCTATGTGGCATCTCTCACCTGACATGTTATATTTATTTGTTCACCTGGTGAATATCAGAATGGGTAAGACTTAGATGTCCATCATGTCAGTTACCTATCATCTCCAGAAAGTCCTAGTTCACCTGCAGATTGTAGCTCTTGCACATAGACTACTTCAAAACCTACACAGCTGCTTGGACAAGACTTTAATTACTACACTGGTCAAGGTCCAGCCAGGAAACAAAACCCACAATAGGTATTTCCACAGAGGGAATTTAGTATAGAGAATTGGTTCCATGGGTAGTGGGTATTGGATGAATAGGAGGAGGAACAGAGAAACAGCCAGAGACTGGAACTGCAGGAGGCAGCTACCACCCTCTGGCTGGGGAAGCAAAGGGAAGAGGTCAAGGTTATTATAAACTAGAAGCTCAGAGGTGAGGCCCCATGGATATGCAGCTCAGACATCTGTGGAAGGAAAATGACCTGATAAGTGCTCCCACCTCTGAGTGGAGTACAAAAAGGCTGGCTCTGGAATGCTCAAAGAACGCTGGAGACCAGAACCCATGCTGCTGACAGCACTATGAAGGGCAGTGCTAAGATGCCAACAACAGAAACAGTGAGCCAAAAACTGGGAAAAGGAAGCCCTTTCTCCCTACTCCCATCTCCCAATAGTCCTTTTGTCACAAGATCAGAGAACGCCCCCAAGCAAAGGCAAACTGTAGTTTGCAGAATTCCAGCCTTAACATTCAAAGCAGGATATGAAAGAATGGATTTGAACGGAGAGAAAATAGTTTAAAAACCAGTACAGATCCTAATGCATATCTCCAATTTACTTTTCATAAAAGAAAAGCCAAACTTCAAATGAAATGGTACAGTGGTTTTCTCCTGACTATATTGTCACTAGTTCTCTCGTATAAACTGTGTTGATTTTAATCTAGAGTTGTTGTTGTTCAGTTCACAAGTCATGTCCAACTCTTTGGAATCCCATGAACTACAGCACACCAGTTCTGCTGGAGTTTGCTCCCCTGTCCTCCACTATCTCCTGGAGTTTGCTCAAATTTATGTCCATTGAGTCAGTGAGGCTATCCAGAGTACCAAAGATGAACTCTGGGTGGTGCGGGAACACATGAATTGTGTTCCTACTCAGGACTCCATCAATAGTGGGGCTAGAATATGGGGATCTATTCAAGGGACCTCAATCAAAGAAGAAATTACCATGTTTAAAAAGGGGGCTCAAAATAGGACTGTCTCTTTCATATATTCCATCTAAATAAGCTTTAGTATAGGTGCTCAGAGATATACTTACATTACAGAATTATCTGTTATGGTAGTGAAAATTTGGAAATAAATTAGTTGTTCACATGAATAGATAAATTAGATCAATAGAAGAACAGATCAATTAAATGGAATGTTAATTAATACAGTGGATTGCTATATAGCTGTTAACATAAACCATATAGACATGTATCTGAACAATTTAGAAGGGTAACATTTAGTGGAAGCAAAAACAAGCTGCAGAATAAATATGTTCAATATTCTATCATTTGTATAAAACTTTAAAACATGCCAAATTATATTGTGTGTAATTTACAAATACTTGCAGCAAAAGGATAAAATCACAAAGAGAATCATAATGCCCAAATTTAGATTTGTTGTACTCCTACTAGGGACTTGGGGCTGGTGCACTGGGACGACCCAGAGGGATGGTATGGAGAGGGAGGAGGGAGGAGGGTTCAGGATGGGTTCTTAAATTTGTAAGGAATATATTAAATTAAAAAAAAAAGAAAAAAAAAAAAAGGGCATCTAAGTTCTGCTCCTGAGCATGTGATAAGACTTAGGTGTAAGTACATTTATAAGAAATTAAATTAAAAAAAAGAGAAAAAAAAAAAAGAGAGAAACATAGAGGCATCCTCAGGGGACTCCAATGATCTCCAACCTGGATGACTTCTTTAAAGTAAATCTGAATTAAATATAGCAAAATGTTAAGACTTGGCAAAGTTACACGGTGGGTGTTTGTTGTACGATGCTATATTTTTCTATGTTTTTGAAATGTTTCATAAATTTAAAAACTGGGAAATATGAAGGGCACTAAAAGCTCCATTAACAATGGCCTAGACCACCCCTTGGCATAATTAACAAGAGCTCGAAGAAAAGAGGAATTTATAACCACATCTTAGCAACTCCATTTCAAGGTTCCTTTTCAGAAACTCTCTCTCCACAAAAGTGGACACTGGAAAAGAGTACCAGGGAGGGAGAAGGAGGACTTAACAAACAAAGGGAAAGATAAGAGGGGAAGAAGAGACGAGGATAAATTCTCCATGGTATTTTAAAAGATAAATACACAACACAGAGAACAACACAGGTAAGAATCTTCCTCAGCAAGAAGAATCAAGGTACATAAATGAAAAAAGTTATTATTAAATTGTAGTTACTACTTGACTCCAGCTTCTTCCCTGTTGGGCTAGATAATTGCAAAAAAGATACACCTGCATCAATTACAGTGTGTGTCTCAGGGCAAGGAAGCCTCCTGAGCTTTTAATTATCAGGTAATTTCATTATTAAGGAAAATTTTCTGGTTCCCTGGGAATTGTGAAAATGGAATTAAAGCTTATTTGTAGCATAATTTACCTTTAATTCCTCTAATCCGTTCCTAATGGTAGTAAGAAGAGGAAAATAGAAAATGGGCTCTCCTACTTCAAACTTGTCCTTAAAAATGTCCTACCGCCTATTACAATAATATTCAGAAATCGAGGCAAAAATTGGATCTCTATTTGACCACTCATATAAGTTATATGTTCTAACTTCTGTCCATATAAAATTGTGTTACACATCTGAAATTTCCTTTTAAAATGACACAAAGTTGAAAAACAAGTAACACTGACAATAACAACCTCTGAAAACTAGAGGTTTTGTCAAGGTTCTGAAAACTAGAGGTTCTGAAATGTCAAGGTTCTAGAGATCAGGTACTGGCATGTTCATTAATGCCCAGCTTTTCTAAAACATGCAAGTCATCATAGTAAGAAAATTAACTTCGTAAGGCTTTTAGAAAACAAATTCTGAAGCTTTTGCAGAATACTCAAACTTTTTCATGGACAGTTCTGGATAACCAGTGACATGGTGGCAAATGCAGTCAAATGAAGTATAATGTTGTACTAACAAATGAAGATAAATTTAACCAGGGATGGGTTTGCTTTCAAGAAATCACTTGGGAAATAAAAAAGCAAAGTTCCAGTACTGCAGTTAAAGGAAAGCAGCAAGTAGCATTCTGTGTTCAGAAAGGCATCCTCTAGAAAAGAAATGAAAGCTGTATAATTTACAAATCGACTGCATTCTCCTGCCTGAAACCATTTAGTCTCAATTGCCACAAGTAATCCTCAAACATCAACAGAACAAAATACCTTCAATCCATAAAAGCTTGAGATCAACGAATAACTAAGAACACAGTGTGGTTTTCCCTTCCATGTTACATTAGCCTTGTAGAATAATCTGATTGAAAAGTCAAATTATATCACCATGATTTCAAAGCCTGCTGTTCTATTTTTTAAATACATTCCATCTAGCCAAAGAGTATTTCTAAAGTTCTATATGCCAATGTACTTGGAACACATTAATTCCATTAGCGAGCTATTTCAGGAAACAGTGAGCATATTTCTTGGAAACAAATACATGTGGTTAAAAAACAGTCTCAAAAAAAAAAAAAAAGTACGAGGTGAAAAACTATAAACAAAGATGATTTTTAAATGCAATTAGAACTCCTTCCCATCACATATCAAAGGTGTCATAACTGCTTCTAGACTGAGAAGTTGCTGTTTGGGATTTGGGTCTTTTAACCAAAAAGCCTATCTTGAGATGGCACTATAAGGACTCTATCTGTCTCTTAATCATAGGCAACTGCTAAATGAAGTGTATCTATTTTCTCTGTTGCATTACTATTGGCAACCAGGTCCTCAGTAAGTGCCCAGAAATGTTTCCATGGTTACAAAAAGCATTCAGCAGCCCTCTTGTTTTGGGCCAATTTAGCTTAAAATCTATTGTGGAGAAAAAATATGGCACATTAAAAAGCATGAAATCAAGATACAACGTTATGAAAAGAATTCAAGGTTAAATGGGAAAAGCAGGCTTGACAAGGCTTTTTAAAAAGTGCATATAAATCACTGATTAAAATGCTGCCTTCTCCTACGGTATCTCCAAATACATCTCTCTAGTAGACTGCAAAGAAGCCCATATGCTGAAGCTGATGTGATTCTCTGGTATAAAGGAAAAATTGAGCACATGACAATAATTTAAGACTATTAACTGGCAGGTAAAATCCCTCCCCAAAATAGGCTTTTAACATTCATGAAGCTGAGAGTCCAGTCCCTTATCCCAGTTTAAGACAGTCCTGAGGGCATTTAAATAATTTGATGAAAGAGAGGAATAAGAGCTTTTGTTCATTGGCTATAAGGCATCTGAAGTAAATTAGTGGACTCCATCTCATCAGGGAGAGGGAGAAAGATGGAAGTTCTCTAGAGATAACTCGGTAATGCTCCTCCATCTATAAAGTAATGAGCGACTTGGGATAACAGAACTATCTCATTCTCGTTTTCTGCTGCATTCTCAACTCCCACTGCCACCAAAGAGTCAGGGCATTGAAGACATTTTTGAATCTTCTGTAATGTATTAAACAAATGGTATAAACATTTCAATAATCTGAAGGAGCAGTCCACAGCTTATGCTTGTGTAGGTGGGTCCATTCCCACAGTGCTTTGTACATGGTAGGCATTCAATAAATATTTGGTTTACTGAGGAAGGCCATCATATAAGATGTCTCTTTATAGAGGAATATTTCTCCCTATACTATCTACACAAACATTTGCCCCTTTATCATTTTTTCTATTCCTCTTATTTTCACTGTGAAATGGAGAGAATTGGGTGGAAATTAAAGTCACAGTGTTATAAAGGGCTAATTTGAAGATTTTTACTTCCAAGAAGATAGAATAGATATACTTTTCCCTATTCTTCCCTCCAAGTACAACTCAAAACTCTGGGCATTGTATATAAAACAAAGATTAGAAGATTGAAAGGTCCCAAGAAGAAGGCAAACCAGCAGGGACCACGAGACTCAAGGAACAACACAGTGGTGAGTTTCCTGGGTTCTTCTGCCTCACGTATCACAGACTTGAAGCTGAAGAGGCTGGCAACCCAGAAACACCAATAAGCAAAGACACAAAACTCAAGAAATGCCTGATCTCTCTGTGCAAAGGGCCAGGAAAGGGACAGAATACCAAAACAGAAAAGTTTTAAACAATAAATATTATACTCTAGTCAAATAGCACAGGAAACCTGTGTCCCCCACGCTCAATCATGCCAGCAAAGGCCAAGTAGGCAACCTAGACTTGCAATCTCACTAAGCTTTAACGAGGGTCGTTTTGGCTTGTCTCAGGTCATATTTGGAGAAGGAAATGGCAACCCACTCCAGTATTCTTGCCTGGAGAATCCCATGGACAGAGGAGCCTGGCAGGCCATGGTCTATGGGGTCTCGGAGAGTCCTACATGACTGAAGTGACTAAGCATGCATGCACACCAATATCCCCACTAGGGGGTCCAGAGAAGGCTGAGGAGAAATCCGGAACTTTCATCCTTGATGGCTAGTAATAAGTATCTTGTGCCCCCACAGTATCAGTGGAGGGCTCATAGGAAGTCTGTACCCCACCTGGAGTAATGAGGCACCCCTGCCCCTCTCCACTTGAGTGGTGTCAGAGGAAGGTCTAGTGAAGACAGGATTCTCACCATCATCAAGGCTACCTTCAACTCTATGTCAGCAGAGACCACATGGAGAGATGAATCTCTCATCTAACCCAGCATTAGTGAGGAGCACCCCTTCAAGGGTTAAGGAGGCCAAGAGAAAAACTGGACGTTTTTCTGGATGTAATTGGAACTGGATGTTACTGCCTCTGCCTAGCATTAATAAGGAGGTACCCCAATACCCTGCTACAAGCTTGGCAATGACTCTCTTTAGTTGAGAGGCCTTTCAGGGGGAGTAATGTCCAAATAAGGACAATCATTTCTTTTTATGCATTCACATTGGCTTACATATTGTTTCTTCTTACCAGCTACTCTGAAAACTGTATTTAATTCAGACAACCATTATATCTACTATTGTGGGCAAGAATCCCTTAGAAGTGGATTAGAACTCATAGTCAACAAAGAGTCCAAAATGCAGTACTTGAGTGCAATATCAAAAATGACAAAATGATCTCTGTTTGTTTCCAAGGCAAATTATTCAATATCACAGTAGTCCAAGTCTATACCCCAACCACTAATGCCAAACTAGCTGAAGTTGAATGGTACTATGAAGACCTTCAAGACCTTCTAGAAATACACCAAAAAAGATGTATTTTTCAATATAGCAGACTGGAATGCAAAAGTAGGAAATTATGAGATTCCTGGAGTAACAGGCAAGTTTAGCCTTGGAGTACAAAATGAAGCAAGACAAAGACTAACAGAGTTTTGCCAAGAGAACATGCTGGTCATAGCAAACGCCCTGTTCCAACAGCACAAGAGACGACTCTAAACGGGGACATCACCAGATGGTCAATACCAAAATACAGATTGATTATATTATTTGAAGCTGAAGATGGAGAAGCTCTATACAGTCAGCAGAAACAAGACTGGGAGCTGACTGTGGCTCAGATCATAAACTCCTTAATTGCCAGATTCAGACTTAAACTGAAGAAAGTAGAGAAAACCACTAGGCCATTCAGATATGACCTAAATCAAACCCCTAATGATTATACAGTGGAAATGATAAATAGATTCAAGGGATTAGATCTGATAGAGTGCCTGAAGAACTATAGATGGAGGTTCATAACATTATACAGGAGGTGGTGATCAAAATCATCCACAATAAAAAGAAATGAAAAAAGGCAAAATGGTTGCCTGAGGAGGTCTTACAAATAGCTGAGAAAAGAACAGAAGCAAAAGGCAAAGGAGAAAAGGTAAGATATACCCATCTGAAAGTGGAGTTCCAAAGAATAGCA